>NW_008693036.1:51525-70708 GCF_000695815.1 Acanthisitta chloris | reverse complement strand
ATTCCTGCAACACACTAACCCAAAGTTCCTTGTGTGCTGTCACCCTGTGCTGTCTTGCAGGTTCAGAAATGGCTTTGCAGTGTGTTCAGCACAACTTACTCCTCTCCACAATGGAGTTGTGGAGGGTGGGATCTGTCTTCTCTTTCAATTTAGACTGACCCAGGCTTTTGAGCAGATGAAATTGGACCTCTTGGCTCCCTCTGAATAGACAGAGATAGTGCCCTAAAGGGAGAGACCTCAGCCCTTAGTTTGATGTCCAAAGGAGGTTTGAGGAGATGTCCTGTGGTGATGTCCACTCTCTCTACTGCTTGTAGGAGTTGCCTACGTGACTGGCTGAGACCAGACACTTTTAGGATGGATCCAGCTGCAGCCACACATTTTTAAAGGTATTTATGTGCCCAAATAATCAGAAGATGCTTTGAAGGATTTACAGAGAGGTTCTTCAGTTTCACTGAAATAAATGGGATTTAGTTTAGATAAGACAGACATTTGGGAAATCTGATGTCTCACGTATTCATCTAACACTCCTGAGGAATGTGAGCCTGATGTTCTCTCAGAGTAAGGTCTGGTGTGACTGATGGACATTTAATACCTCTGATCTTAGTGTGAAATAGCAAACTTGTATTTCAAAATAAATACTTTATTCAGAAGAACTGAAAGTAGAGCCTTTCCCACTGCTTTTGGTGATGTGTTCCCTCTCACCAAGGCCTCTACTCCAGAAGGAAGGCAACATGCCCTGAATCCAATTTCACCTTGGGATGGGCAGGGCTAGAATAACTCTCCTATTCCCTCTGTAGACACTAGATATTTCTTTCTGTTCCTAAAACACAGGGAAAAGGCACTGTCAGCCTTGACTTCCAGCTTCAATCACACCCCTTGACTCTCAGCCTGGTTTCAGAAAGGAGACAACTTTGTGCTAGCTCATAAAAAGTCCAAAATAACAACAAGAAAGAAACCCTGAACAAACCCCCTTGTGTGCTCAGGTCCAGACATCCTTCTTGAGTTGTAATTTGTGGCTGTCTGATCACTTTGGAGCTGCAGCACTGATTTCCTCACTCCTCCCTCCCCAAGGCCTGGAAAGGGGCTGCACTTCTGGGCTGCTCTCAGAAATGCTGATCCTGTCTTGAAAGCTGGAGGGGGAATAAATCACCAGCAACCTGACAAACGTGCATGAAATTCAGACTCAGCAAAACCAAACACAGTGGCTAAAGGCAGCTCCTCTGTCCTCTGTTGGTGAGGTTTGTGCCCATACTGTGGGAGCTGTGCTACATCTGCAGGTGTGTGGGAGTTTGGATCCAGCTGTGCTCTGCTGCAAGATAGTCACATCTGGTTCCTCTTGATTACACTGCTGAGAAATCACCTTGTTCTCATTTTGAAGTGGCGAAGATGGCAGAAGGTCCCTTTATTCACAGTAATCAATTCTGGTTGGAGGGTCCTTTAAACTTGCAGACAAAAGAATAGCAAGATCCAGTGAGCTGGAGCTACCGAAGGTCAAGGCAGATATAAGTGGAGAAGCTTTTGTACAGAGCATAATTAATCATCACAACCTCCTTTTCAGATGTGCAGTAGGTTTTCCTGCACTTCAAGCCTTTAAATAAGGACTGAATATTTTGAAAGTTGGATTCAAGGCAATGGACAAGTTACTGGGCAAAGGATAAGAGTTGTTGCAAGAAATTCATAGCAAAACATGACAAAGTTTACCTGTACCTCAACGTTTATTAGCCACTGTTGTCTGCCTGTAGGATCCTACTGCTGCTGAGTCAGACTTGGAGTATCATTTGGCACCCAAGGGCTGATATTTTCTATCTTGAGGAGTCTCACAGCTTGCTGGTCCCATGTGTGACAGATCCTCATCAGTCTTCCCGTTGTGTATGTCCAAGGCTTTCACTTTTCCTCCCCAGGACCCTTTTCCCAGCTTCAAACTTCACCTCAGGACACAGCATCACTTCCTAACCACATGCTGCAGCAGAGCAATGAATTCCTCATTCCCACAGTGAGATGTATTCATCAAACTAGAAAACGGAGCTGATGTGGTGGTAGATGATTGGATTTGTGTGTCGCTTGGGATGAAGTCCCTCCATGATTTCTGCACTCCAAGCAGAGCACAGAGTGGCCCAGAGATCGAGAGGGAAGGAAGAAGAGGCAAAGCAGGGATGGGAGTGGGGTGCAGAAATGTGTTATTTTCCTAATTTAATACTCAGCCACTGACCAGACATGTAACTTGGGCTGGCTGCTGCATTGAGCTTCCTCTGGAGAACCACAGGTTTGGGCTTTTTTTCTTTTCCTTGCTTCTTGGAAAAAAAAAAAGAAAAGAAAAGAAAAGCTGGAACACCCTCACTGGCAAACCAGATGTGGCATCTTGAGGCTGAGTTTTCTCTGGTAAACAAATTTCACGATGAGATCCAACTAAACAAAGCTGCTAACTAACCCAGCCCTGCTGCTGAAGAGTTTTGTTGGGTTTTCAAACATCCTTGTGATGATTCTGTTCTTTTGCTGCTCTCCCAGTGCCATGTCGAACGTTACATGACTTGAAAGCCCGAAAGTCATGGAAGGGGGTAGGGGGAGGAGGGGAATACAAAGCAAGTTGTACAGACAGCTATGAGGGGGATGAGGATTTTTTGCACAAGCTGCAGTAACCACATGAAAGCTCTTGAAAAAGTAACAAAACCATCGTCTTCATAGCAGTTCTAGTAGCACAGGTAGTAAGGGATGGTATTAATTACCTGATTGAGCTTTTTGCTGCAGGTGGCAGCCAGTCAGAAGCTGGAGTGCTTGGGTGGCCAGACACACTGGTTTCCATAAAGCTAACAGGACACCTTGTCTACCCCAACCTCCTCCTGCAGCCCTGGCAGAAGACACAGAGCAGGTTTCTGGAAGATACTGCTCTCTCCAAGGAGCCTGTATGGAAGCACCTGGATCCAAATGTGTGCAGACATGCATGTCTGCCTGTGAAGCAAAGCTGCTGGAAGAAGACTGGGTGGTGTGACACAAACAGGCTCCTTGCAGCAGCCAGCACGGTGGGTGCTCCAATTAGCAGTGCCATGGCCATCGCGGCTGCTCACGGCTTCATTACAAAAGACAGACAGACATCTGCAGGGGTCTTAAAATAATGACTCCTTTTATCTGGTGATTGGCAGAGGTGGGGTGACAAGGATCTGCTGCTTAGCATAAACTGGCTTTTTCTTCTCTCTTTTTTTGGTTACCAACAGAAAACACATGGTAGGGCTGCAGCAATGCTTTGATTCACTCACCCCACTTCAGCATGGGCTTCCCAAAGTTCTTGTCCTTGGGCTCCACCACTCAAGAAAGCTACTGGTGCTTTCTGAGGATGTTTCCCCACAGCCTTGGTGTGTCCTTGGCAGCTCTGTGCATTGGCTGCACATACAGAGACCTTGAGTTCCTCCTGCCTCGTTTCAGTCTCTCTGGTCAGATCTATTACCACCACTGCCAAGGCATTGCTCAAAACGTGGACTCATGGCAGAAGTTGCCTTTGAACTTGTCCTGTTTTTCCAGAGCTGTACATCTCTGCTGTTGCTGGCCACTTTCCTACAGGCAAAGTGACTTCACATCACTTTCAGCCTCTTTAGTCTCTGCCTTGGGAAACATCCAGAAATTCTCAAAGGAGATAACAATTGCAGGGCTGTGCCCATCCAAATCCATCACTGGGATATCCACAGGGAAAAGGCTTGTGCCAGTTCAGGTTTCTCATGAGTCTTCTGACATCCCTGAGGTTTTAGTCTAAGTTATTTTTCTTAAGCCAGGCCCGGCAATAGGAAATAAGAAGAGGTTATTAGCTATTTTATAATTATACTCTGACCTTTTACAGCACTTTTCAGTTACAGACCTCAAAGCCATTTGCAAACTTCCATGAACTAAGTCTCATCATAAAGAAGTGCCACCTTATTTTTCAGGTCAGGAAAGTAAAGCATTTTCCCAAAAGCTATGAGGAGTTGAGCAGGGATTAGACCCTGGACCCCCATCTCACAATCCCTTGCTTTCACTGCTAGCTCAGCCTTTGCACATTCTGGTACGGGAAAAGCAATTGGGAATAAGAAGCTATTACTGGGGCAGGCAGTCTGGGGGGGATAGAGTTACAGTTTTTACAATAATGTATTATTTAGGACTGGGTTGAGATTTGAGATGGACTCAAGCTGCAAATTCAGAGGCACTGCTGGGATTGAATGCTGAAAACCCCAGAGCGGAGAAGCGTTTGAGTTTGAGGTTTGGGACCTATTACTGTGGATTTCCAAAGATATCTGTTCCAGAGGTCTACAGCACATCTTCTGCAGCACTTATCTCTTGCCCTCAATATTTATTTTACCATTCAGGAGGAGAGAAGGGAGAGTTTTCTGTGCCATGCCATTATGATTCCTCCCTCTTATTGACCAGCTCGAGTGAAATTATTTACACATCTAATAGAAAGGGCAAAACTTTCTCATTAAAATGTTTTCTTTCCTGGCTCCAATTTCATTGCTGCATATTTGGAATGTGTGTCAAAATAGAAAAAAAAAAAGGGATGCTGATGTGTTTTATTTGGTCTTTCATTTGAGGAATGCTGGCTATTTTCAAACTGAACTTACAGAGGAGGCCACAAGAGTTTAAACCTGATTAAAAGGATGCAGGAGAACATGAAATGCTGCTCTCCAGAAGCTATCAGGCTCCCTGTTAATCTGTGCTGATGCCTTTTGAGCATCAGGGTTAAGAGACAATAAAGAACATGGGGCAAATGGGATCAAGACAAAAAAAAAAGTGAATTAGTGAATTAATGAAGAAAGATCTTGAGAAAAATGTCTTTGATACCTAAAAATAACTAATAGTGTGTGTTAGTTTAAAAGCATATTTTCAATGCAGGGATAAGTGCACGCAGCAGGGAGGAAAATACAAGAGAGAGGCTGTAGCAGAGAGAGGAGAGGGTGAATTTAACTGACAATAGATCACTAGAGCCTGTGGTATCGCGTTTAGAGGGTTAAAAGGCTAAACATCTCCGTATTTAATGGAAGATGCTCCTAGAATTCTCAAAAGCAAAAGATGGAGAGAAAATCTGCTGCCTGGGAACTTGAAAGAGATGCACTTTTGAGCCCAGAGCCTGGAAAGCTGTAAATCTATTCAGTGGGGAGACCCAACAAATCTATTTCTTCTCTTCAGCACGGCAGGGAACAGGCTCCGTCCCGTGGGATTTGCTGGAGCTGAGGCTGTTCCCAGGTGTGCTGCTCACCCTGCTCCAGGATTGAGTCACCTGCAGCTTAGCTTTAATTTAAGACTTTTCAGGGCCTTTCAACCTGATTCATAGACAAACTCTTGACCAATGGATGAGGAGGAACCTCAACCAAGCAAGGTTTGCTTTGCTGGCGGCACATCAGGCCAACACTGCAGTGTGTCTTTGGGTTTGTAGTGAAATACTTTGTGCCACTTTGCTGAAAATTGCTCTTGGGTATTAATCAGATTGGAGTTTGCAGGGCCAGGAGCAAAGTGAATGATTATCATTCAGGAAACAACAATAATTTGCTGATGGTTTTCTTTGCTGGAATTTTGTCACACGGTATTTGAATCAAAAAGTCACCTTTTTTTTTTTTTTTTTTTGTAGGGAAGTTAGGCTCTGCAGGTAACCTGCCCTGTCTAAAAACCAATAAATGATATTCTTGGTGAACAAAGATCTGAGGATGCTCTATAGAAAGGAATAACATGAACAAAGCTGTACCATACATTAAAATCAGCAAAACTGCTTAAGGCAATCCAAATGCATTTTTTTATTAGTATTGTGTTGTGATGCTAAACAGAAAATGACAACTGTGAATAAGATAAAGGTCTTCATTGTGCATGAAAAATTCAAATTGTTACTTTAAGGAAAGATTTATATTTTTTTTAAACACCATAAAACATTTATGATAACATTTTACAAAATTAGGAAGGGGAGAATTGGCTTGAAGTCTTCAAAAACCATTAAATTTGCATGTTGTTGTTCAAAGCAATGGTTAAAAAGGCAAGAAAAGGAAAAGGTCTAGAAGGCATGAATATAGATATTTGAATATATATTTGACAGCCTTGTCTGAGAATCAGAAATCTGGTACTTGAACTAATTTAGGGCTGAACAAAAGTTTTATCTGTGGGTTAGGCTGGGAATTTCTGAATGATTAATGGCTGAGGCAGAGCGTGAACTTTCCATGCTGCATGGGGAAGAACAGGGTCATTCCCAGTAGATACTGGATTCAGTCAAGCCCAGAGACAAGTCTGCTCAGAGAAACCAGTTGCTGAAAATTCAGGGAAAACCTTTGTGCTTCATGAGAAACTGCAAGTTTCTCAGTCTGAGTGTCTTTAGGCACCTTTGCAGCAAGTTTTGCCTCTCTTTAAAACAGCTGGAGCAAGAATTGTGCTCCAGGGAAAGTAGAGGGAGATGGTGAACCTGCCAAGGTCAGCAAGTCTCTTCTGCCTCATGGAGAGGCACAAACATGAGGACCTCAAAACCATTTTCTGGCAGCTGTTATGGGCTTGGGGGAGTTGTGTCTAAGGAGTTTCTCCCAGGACACGATCAGGGCTATAAACCCCCAGCACAGATTGGGATGGAGACCTGCCCCAGCTGAGCTGCTCTGGAGGTGGAGTTAGGTGAAACTGCAGTGTGGTTTTATGGGAGAATTTGGAAATAACTGCCCATGGGAATGCAGGGAGTGCAGTGGTGCAGGGAAAACCATATGTCCACCAAGCACATGCAGTGGATATCACACCTCCCACCGTGCTGGGGGCAGGTCCTCACCAACCTCACCTGCTCAGGGAGCCCAGGCAGGCCCTGTCCCCTCCCTGGCAGCTGGGAGAAGCCTTCCCTGCTACTCTTCAAGCAATCAACTCCCACAACCTCCTGCCCGACAAGAACAGCAATTTGTTCCTTTTTTAAGCCAAATTAATTGTGGCACAGGAGTAAACTCGAGGACTTCAAACGAACCAGTGACTCCGACTGGAAAAGTTGGCACTTGGAAAACAAACATGAGCAGCAGAAACATCATAGTGTGTCATGCTGCAGTCGGAGAGAGATTTATGAAATCCCAACTCGGCGCTCTCTGGTCGGTGGGAAACCCACTCTCTGCATTCTGCTGCTTGGCAATTACATTTTTCATATTTTATTTATTTCCTCAAAAGAAACAAGTAATTATTACACAATACTTTCCCCCCCGTACCAATTTGGAAGATTTATCAATTATAATCTAGGAGAACGGCCCCATGTTAGACTTCAAATGCGTCTCATTAAAGCTGGTTTTTCTTTTTTTTTTTTAGGGAGAGTGGTGGAAAAACAAAGAACTGCTGTGCTGTTGTCTTTTCCTTCTCTTTAATGTCGGGTTCAGAAGTAATGATGTTGGGAACAATCATTCTTCAAGCCTCTGTTTCCTCGTGTTTACTCATTAAACACGAGAACCAGGTGCTCTCACGGGGAAATGCTCATTCTAACATTGGCTTTAGAAATCAAAAGTCTCTTCAGTTTCACTAACAAGCACAGCTTCGCAGGGAAGGGACTGGGAAAAAAAAGCAAGCAGGACCTGCTTTAAAAATGAAATATTAGTGGCCAACCCTGCAATATTAGCTCATAGAAGTTATCCTGATTTTGGAGAGATAGTGGTAGGAGGTGGATGATTACACAGTGTTCACGCTGCCTGATGTTTAGTCCTGGTGTTCAGAGCTCCCTGCAACACTTCCAGGGTGGGAGGACCTCCCTTAGGAGCAGCAAAGGTTGTCTCCTGCTCTCATCCTCCTCCAGAGGTACCTATCCATCTCCACTGAGGATCCAGGATAACCAGCTCCCTTGGTTATGCAGAATGAATATCTCCATGGAAGGTCAAGGTCTGTGATACCTCATGAGCTGTTCAGCCATCGAAGTGTAGACACTTTGGACTCCTCAGGTCATGCAGGAGATCTGCCCAGGCTGGTGGGGACAACACTAGCTGGTGGGGGATGGAGTGTGCAGAGGTCTGGAAGGTGCCCCAGGGCACCTAAAACCTCCCTCTGCTCACCCATGTTTAAGCACAGCTCCACCCCAGATGTGATGTGCTGCAGGATGTGATGGGGTCACGTCAGGGCTCGGAAGATAGAAAAGCTCTTGCTTCTGGGGAAAGTTCATTCAGTTTTCTTGAAGCCTTTGTAGGCAGAAATTAGGAGCCCTGAGCACAGGTCCAAGCTGTGAAGCTGGTTTGGCTCTGAAAGATTCTCTGTTATCTGTGCCCAGATTATGCACAATTTGGTACTTGTATTTCCTATGAATCACTTTTGTCTCCTGCAGCAATGAGGGAACAGGAAAATTCAGGATTAAGATCTCTAGCTGATTTTCTTCCACTGGTTTTCCCTATGGGGCATACCTGGGAATGCCTCCTAGGGAAACAGGGCTTATCTGTGGTATGGATGCCACCAGCAAGGGTGGGAGGGAGGAAAATGTTCTCCTTTTGGATGGATGCTCAGAAGGTGACATGAGTGCATCTGTGCAGGAGGCAAAGAGACCTGCTGTGTAACAACCTGTGCAGAAAAACCCTTGGGTATTTTGGTAGGATGTGAAAGCTTTCATATTCCCAAGGACTGCTTGAAGTTTCCAACACAAGAGTAAGTTCTTTCACCATGAAGTAGAAAACTACTTTTTCTGCAGGAAACACTTTTTTTTTTTACAACAAGATTCTAACCCATCCTAATTTTAGTTCCACTTTGGTGAAGCTCAGGGTTGGACTTTCATTTGTGCTGATTTACACCATTACCTCCCCCAGGCTACAAGTGACAGGAGAGGCAAAGGCAGCCTGTGCTCAGGGCACCAGCCAGTCCATTCAGGTGCTGACCTCCATTAATAATTATTCAAACTGTGAAACTGCCCTAAATGTGGTTTGCTCCAGGGCTGCTCCTGCTCCTGGCTGCTGCACAGCTCTGCTTGCCAAGCCCCCGTGCCTCTGAGCCATCCCATTGATGGAGAACCTGAAGATCTGTGTTAAAAGCTGTGAATGCTGCTCTCCTGCTTCCAGCCCACCTTCACAGAGCCAGTCGCTTAAACTTTTTACTTGTCCTGCAGGAAAGCCTGTTAGTGGGAAGATATCAAGGGGAATCTGTGTAGATCTGATTGGCAAGCTGTGTTCTTAGTTCTTGGTGCTTTTTTGAGTCGTCGTCTTTTCCCCAGCAGTGCCTTTTAATTCTGGTTTTATAGCTGACCTTGTTACTGTTGTTAGTACAGTTTTTCCCTTTCCCTTTTTTTTCAGCGTAGCACTTCTGTAAATGTTTTTGTTCTTTGTTCTAGTTCACTGTCCCTTTGAGGTTCCCTCTGATGTCTAGTCAGTGGCGTGTTTTTGATAAATTCTTCCCTAGCTGGTGCATCTTCTCTCCAGGTATCAAAAATCAGGGCAATGGTTATTGAAGGGACGCTCATTAGAGGGACAGATTCCACTGCTGTCGCCGTGGCTAAGGAGTGGGTGCCTTGGAGTCAACCAATGGGCCAGCATTTAAACAAAGAAGCAGGAGACCTGCCCTTTCAGACCCACCAGGTAACACCTCAGCTGAGCTCTAGGTCTTTGAGCATGGGGCTTTGATGGGGAGAGCAGTGTGTGCTGCAAACTACCTGTCAGCCACATCCCATGGGCAGGCTGGTCCTGCACGAGCATCGTGGGCTGAGAGAAGTCTCCATGCTCTCATCCAGTCAAACTGGGCTTGGAGGGTCAAGGGGAGTGGTTGAAAGATGGGAAGCAGTGCAGAACGAGCTCTGTTTTGGACCTGATGTGTAACTGTGTGCCTGAAAGGGGCTGTGAAATGGGCACTAGGCTAGAAAGCTCCTCAAGTCCTGCTGGCATACTCTGGTGTTGACCTTCAGGACGCTCCAAGGGAAGATGAGCTGCCTCTCCCTCCCTCATTGGGTATGCTGACCTGGAACAAGTCCTTGGATTCAAACCCAGACCAACCAAAACAATGTGTTCTGCAGCAGAATCCAAGTCACCTGCAGTTCAAAGTGGTTTCTTTATGTGTTAAGGGCTCAGGGTAAAGCTCTGCCTCCCTGGGAACTCTCTTCTTTGTCAACCAGTCCCCAGGCACTAAGAGATGACCCCCTACATAAAGTATTTTTGAACATGACATAAGATTTGTTGCATATTCTTGAAGTCCTCTGTGGACAGGGAGCAGAGCAGGGAGGACCAGCAGCTCCAGGTTCTTTGTGCCAGCAGAGTGGGGAGTGTGGGGATCCTCATAAAAGGGAAACCAGCAGTCCCACCTCTGTACTTTCCCAGCATAGACTTTTTTTTTGTCTTGGCTTATTCAGGAACCTTTCTTGTGTTATGCATGGTAAATAGGCTTTCCTTGAGTCTCTTATGTTAGAGGTTTAACGACGCAAAGGGCTTTGTTCTGGTTACATGGCAGGGAACAGCTCTAAGGTTTGTTTACACCAAAGGGCAAGGGCATAATAATCCTCTGTGCATCATGCAAGGGCTTGCAACAGGAAAAGTATCGTCTAATGACCTTCATTTCTTAAATGCCTTCCAAACTCCTCCTCAGACACTAGAGGGTGAAGCTCTGCAATTCCACTGAAAAGTAAGTGACAGAGGGAAAATGAACGAGGGAAAGGTCAAAGACAGTGTCTGAGCCAGGAGACTTGGCTGCTTTGATTATGTCAGTGCTGCCCTATATTCTAAGAACCTTTAGGAAATTAAAGAAACTCGAAGTTGGATAAAGTTGAAGTTAAAAACAAGTTTGAGAGGCCTTTGGCAATGCCTTTTGTACTTCTGAAGGACTGCAAGATGCTGCTCCCTGACCAGGCAGGCCCCACTGGCTGTGCTGAGGATCCAGCAGAAATTCTGCTGGAGTCCAACGTGGCACAGATTCCTAGGACCATCAGCAAAGCAACTCAAACAAGATAGCCTTAAAATAAACTCAACCTTGAATTCTCTTCATGGTTTCACTTCAGGAATCAAACCACCTGCCAAGTGCAAACGCTGGAAGTACATCCCTTAATTTAACATTAACTTTAGCTTGTTGCAACTTGATGGGCATTCTCCAAACGCACTACTACTTTGTTCTGACTCTAATTTGCTCATCCACACCTGCCTAAACTGCTGGTGACTTTCTCAGTTGGATGCACGAGTACATGTCCTGATGTTGAGCTGTGTCAGCAAACACTTCTTGCTTTAAAAAGGTTGCAAAATGCTTGTGTGGTGCCAACGAGCAAGCTCCACACAGCCAAAAATGAAATGCAAATAGGAGGTTTGGCCCATTGGTGGTGAGACTCTTCAAAGCAGGGCTCCCCTTCCTGTGATGTGAAGACTTTGAGATGGAATCCCCCCAAGCAAGAACAGCTCTCAGAAGGGATGCCAGCACCTGGTAAAATCAAAGCTTTGAAGATGGGCCTCCCCATTGATAGAAGTCTTTGCATAAGTATCCTTCTATCTTCTCTGATGCCTTTCCAGTGTCAGCAAACTGGAAGCTACAAAATCAGGAGTGGGGTGGGATCCCTCTGATGCTCCCTCACTGGAACAGCAGGTCTTGGGTTTGCTGGAGGCAACCACCCAACCGCACAGATGGATCCCACTGACCTTCTTCTTTCTGACTAAGGGGGCAGGTGAATTCTAGCAAATCTTGCTGGGGTGGTTGGAGATGTTATCACACCTTCACTTCCCCTTCTATCTGTCCCTCCCCCGCGGAGCTGGTGGAGTGAAGCTGTGCCCACACCATAAGCACTTGAGGGGAAACTCAGCTGCTCCTCTGAGCTGGGTGAGGGAGGAGAGGTTTGTACCAGGCTCTGCAGGGCTGAGGCTTTGATTCCCCACACCACAGGAGCAGAAGTGTCCTGCAGGGGCAGGGCAGGGCAAGAATGAGTCACTAACAGTGCTGAAAGCTTTTGCAGATTTCACCTGCTGCAGCCCCAACATACAACATTCTTTTCAGATCTCCCTGAGGAGGAGGATGGGATGGCAACTGAGGGTGAATGCCATGACTTATCTTCACTGTGTCATTGTGGCATCTTCCAGGGGAAGTTCAGTGCTTTCAACCACCTACTCCCTGACTTTCTCACAAAGAGGATCAGTCACTGCGTCCTCGTCCAGAATCAACCTCTGCTCCTCTTCCTCAGGCTGCTCTTCCTGCACCAGGCAGGATATTAGATGGCTCAAAAATTATTTTGTTATTATTTGATTTGGCCCAATTTTACTTTCATGTACAACCTGCTGAATTACAAGGAAACATTATTGTTTGGTCTACATTCTCTCTTGCAGAGGAGCCTTAAAGCTCTTATCTTTCTTCATCCCCTAAAGATTTCCTCAAGCAGGGCATAAGAAACAGGAAGGAGTGAGGTTTCACCTCACTTTTCATCCTTTCCTCTAATCAAGCAACACTCCCAGGCACCCTGCACTACCTGTCTTGGATCCTGTTTTGGGGTGAGGGTTGTCCTCTGGACAGGAAGGATGGGGGTGGAAATAAGAAGAAAAACCTGCAGGCTCTTCCTGGGAAAAGGAACTAGGAGTGCAGTGGTTTGGGCACATGGGCCAGGAGAAAGGCGTTGGCTGATGAAGGATCCATGCAAGTCATTTGGTGTATGGATAAGGGCAGGAGGAGTCCTGGTTGAGTTCCTTGGAGACCAGTGTGGTCTGTGTTCCTGAGAGCATGGCTGATAAGAGATATGTTGCACCTCTGCTCTTCTCTTTCTCCAGGTCCTTGAAGATCCAGCCTTCCTAGCTTTGGGGCACTTTGGGTGGGAATTGGGTGATTGCATCGAAGCACCCAGGAGAGGCTCCTGTGGGAGAAGGGGAACCCTCTCAGGGTCTCTCATGAGGAGCATGGCTGCTCTTTGGTCTTCACAGAGGGAAGCTCAGCTGGGTTATTTGTGTCATTTCAAAATGGTTCACTTCTGAACAACAAATCCAGTGCCTTTGTCCACCAGACCCCAAACTGCAACTCTTTGGTAAACATGAGACTGGGAGTATGTTAAAACTGTCTATTATAGTCTTAATGATTTATCTGTCTCTAAAAGGGGAAAACAGTGAAGAATTGCTGGCATAAGTGTGGAATAAGATTTTTCAAAGGAATTACCCCAGCCAAGGCCTAGGATAAAAGTATTTTCAATAATAGCATTAGCCCAAGAAGCAGCACAGCAAGAAATGCCAACTGTAGACTCTAAATGCTTAAGCAACTTGAAATCTAAAGATGAAAAGGCACTGTACACTATTTACTCTTCTTAATGCTGAATTGTACAGAAGTACATTTATATTTTATACCTCTTTGAACTGGGAAATATGTATAATTCCCACAAGAGGATAAAGTATTTTTGCACTGAAGGATTAGAGAGGTGCTGTTTAAAAGAAAATTTCAGGTACAGCTCTAAAAGGGTCTTTGACAGTAGGTCTGGCCACTGCTCTTGTACTTTCAATAGTGCCCAGAACTGATGGATCATGTCTGCATTTTGTGAGCGAAGGCGCCGGAGGTGAATATCAGCAGTCCTAGCAGATCTTAAGCAAATTGCTGTTATTTGAAGGCGGAGTTGTGCTTCAAAACGAAGAGGCTGATGAATGTCTTTGACTGCTTCCCAGCCTTTGTGACGGTCTCCACTGTGGTGACCCACTGGACCTCATCCATCTGCAGCCACAGCCTTTGTGAGGCACTTCCACTGCGGCGCAGGTCCTCGAAACCAGGGAGTGGAAAGTGCTTGCTCTTGTTGAACGTTCCCGTTTGAACCCAACCCATCATCTCCTTAGATGCATTTCTCTGTTGGGAGGTTATTAAGAGTGACAAGCCTCTGGTAATGTAATCTATCATTTGAATAAAGCAACTGCTGTGTTCTGCAGGTGACTCCTTTGTGGCCACGCTCGGAGGAGTAGCGCGGGGAAGGATCGCGCATGCCTTTAAACTTCGTCGCGGTACACAAAGGGGAGAAAAGGCAAATAAAAGCCAAACAGTTTAGCTTGTACCATCATTGAACGAGTTCTGTCACAGGGACTGGAACAGCTGGAAAGGGATATTGCCCCTCCTGAAACAAGGCAGAGTCTGAGTCGGTTTATTTGGTTGAATGTGTCATTGGGTCCGACCACGAACGTAATAAGGCCACAAATATTTTCTTGGGATGACACAGTCCCATTTATCTGAAGACCTTCTGTCCCATGACGTTGCTGCCTCTTAGACAGGGCAGCAAAGGGGATGCCAGGTGGGCTCAGCCCCTGTGTGCTCCTCTCCACTTGTCTGGCTAATTTGGCTTGTTTGGCTAGTTGTAGGGAGTGCTAATTTACGGTGGATCTGCTCTGACCACAGGCTCAGTGCTGGTGGGAGGGAGCATGGGCTTTGCATCCCTCAGCCCTGGGCACTGCTGCTGCCAGGGGTGGGGGCAGCGATTTCTAACTAGCAAATACCAGTTTGAAGCCTCCATTGTACCAACCCACCGTGGGAAGGGGGAGAGGAGCAGATAATGAGCTACTGCATGATCAACCGCAAGAAGAAGGTATAAAAGATATAGACCATTAGAAAAGAACAAGGCTTTAAATGCCATCTGAGATTTTAGCTGAAAAGGCCTTTATTAGGTTAAAAAAAAATCTACATTTAACAATATAGAGTACCCAGTCCTGTAGATTTCTACCGCAAACTCCTCTGAAGTAAACTACAAAGGATTGTGATGTTTCTTCTTTCAGACTTTTTTTTTTTATATGAACTTTTTTTAAGGCACCGTATCCCAGTGAACTATCCTCCATTTCTTTTTCTTGCTGAAGCTGCAGATGTACATTATGCTAGTGTGAAAAAAAGCTAATTAAACTGCATAGGCTCTGCAGGAGGCAGAGAAGGCCTGCAGTGCACGGGGGATGATTGATTTGGACTGTCACACAGCTCTGCTGGGTGTCATAACTTAGTGACAAATAAAGGATTACAGTGTCCCAGAGTAACTCTCTCCCTTTTATTGTTCACCAGACATCAAAGCACAAAAGCATATTAGCATTTTTAATAAGTAGTTAGGTCAGTCGTGGCTTACAGTTTGGAATTACTTTCTGTAGAACTACAAAATGAAAGAAAAATCAAACTTATTGGTAGATTAAAAAATATAATACCCACAAGGCACGAGCGATTCCTCCATTGCTTTCGATCAGGAGTGCATTATTTGCCTAGAACACGCAGGGAATGCCAGTTCCCAGCTCATTGTCTCAAAGTGAGATTTCTGGCTATAAAAATAATATTGAGAAGTTGAAAACATCTTATCAAAAAACCAATTACTGAACTTCTAGCATTAGAGGCCTGTGTGGCACATTATTTGTGCATTTTCATGGGAGGCTTATTGTTTTCTGCTTACAATTAGCAGTCTAAAATGATTTTTTTAAAAAAAAAATCACCTTATCTCTAATGAACATGTATCCCTGGAAATAAAGCGACGAGTATCTTGTATTTTTAAGAAAGCATAATTTGAGGGTGTTTACTTAAAATAAACAGAAGTTCAACATGAAAATAGTAACTGGGATGGAATAATGAGGCTGCTGCTCTTATCAGGATACAATTAGCTCGGCATAATTGTTAATCTCTCCCTTTGAAGAGGGCAGAGCCCTTTTGGATGGAGCTGCTCTGCGGAAGCAGACAGAATGGCATGGCCTGGATAATGTCTGGGTGTGGGATGTTGGGCTGCTCCTTGGGCACTTGGCTGTGTCTCTGTGTTCACATTCACAGCCTGTGCCCATGCAAGTCCTCAACAGCAGCTGGAAAACCTCCACTCCTCACTAGAGGTACCTCAAGTGAAGGCAGCACTGTGACTCCCAGACATTCACCGTGTTGCTGGTGAAGAACTTGCTTCCCAGGATCACATACTATGTTTATCAATACCATACAGGGTTCGAGCTAAACTTTTATATATTAGGATTTTGGCAGGAAACACCATTTTCTGTGGTGGAAGTGATCAAATCCGGAGATGGAAGGAGAGGTGAGGTTGGATTGCTCCTGAGCTGCTCCTCCATCAACACCCAGCACTGTGCCCACAGGCACCAGCAGCTCCAGATCCAGCCATGGGCAGACTGAATTCCACAATCCTCCCTGCAAACAGGCTGCAGTAAACTCCTCTCTCCTCTGCTCCCCTCTCCATGGCAATAAAGTCACCCAAACTTTATCAACACATGAGACGCAGTTGCTAAAATCAGTTTATTCACCCCAAAGCACACTTTTTGATGGGCAGTGTCACTGTTATCTGTCACTGTCCTAGCACTGTCATTAACAGGGTGCTGTTATCTTTTGTGCTGGTGTTTGGGAAATGAACCCTTTGCTCACTGTCTTCCTTTATCTTGATGCTCACTTGCATCCACTGCTGCTACCGAGTACGTCGTTGCGAGCACAAGCACAAAGAGCATCAAGGATGGTTTTGGTGGCTAGACACACATTTTCTGAACTTACCCTGCAAGACAGGCAAGGGACTCTGCAGTTTGTGAGAGAACTCCACATTTCAATGGGCCATTTCACTAAGGTCTTCTCAGATGTGCCTGTTGTGTGCCCTACATTGGTACAGTCACCAGTGAGAGCCGACAGAGCCACCAGACTCCAACAGAGGGACAACTGCATCCTTCTACATGGACAGCAGCCTGTCCTGGGGGGATCTTCCATCACTCCCAGTTCTCTCTTTAGTTTCCAATTTTCTTTTCACTTCCTTACTTTTCTGCTGCTGCACAGACTCCCATCCTGCCCCACCAGGACCGACAGACTTCCCTCTGTCGAGGGCAGCAGCTGCTGGAGTGGAAAAGTTGCATTAAGAAAGAATAATGTGTACCTTTAAGCTGTCTCTTTATATAGTTTAGGAGCTGAAAATGAGGAAGGGAGCCAAGATCTCTGTGGAGCTCCAGCAAAAATGCCATGGATCATCAATGGTGCAGGACCACATTTAGGGAACTGCTGGAATGGGCTGTAAGAGCTGTAAAGCAGGCACAGTTTTCATATTATCCTCAGAGAGATGTTTCCTCCTTTTTTATCACTATTCTCTTAATACTTTTTAAAATGAAAACTTCATTTTCTTGGTATGAAATTACCTTTAAAAAAATAATCAAAGAACTTCACTTTTCTTTACAAGGAGAAAACCTGTGCAACAGGCTCCTTATAAATACCTGTGCTAAATAAGAAAAATTGATGTTAAAGTAATCTTAAGAGCCTGTCTTTCATTTTCAGAGACAAGAAACTGTTTCTCAGCTGAGATGAAATAATGTTATTAACTGTCATCTTGTGGCTACAAGAAGAAGTCACTTAAGATACATCAGAGATGTCCAAGGACAGAATGGTATTTACCTATCTGCAGGTGCTAAAATGCTGAGACATGGTGCAGGAATTTTTGGTGGTGGAATTTCTAAATTTAATTTCCTTTCTTTGATTCAAATAAAATCTTTCATTTAATTTTAATGTGGTGCTTTTTAGTAAATCCAAACTTGCCATACTTCAGGGCACTTAAACCCACATCCACAGCTGAATTTTGCAGTGTGAATCCATCACTTGTACTTTTTGATTACTGTACATTCTTGGAGCTACAAGGGCATGATGGAAGAGTCCATCTTCATGTTACAGATGAGCTGGAAATCTCAACAGGACACAGGATCTGAGTGTAGGGGACTTAATCTTGGCAGGAGTCCACGAGCCCTTTCTGTACTCACACTGCAAAGACAATTTGCATGAGGATTGTTGCAAACTCTGATCCTCAGGACCTTATTTTTTGCAGTGATTTCCTCCTTCCCCTGAAAAAGAGACAAGAGTGTGAACTGATTTATTTTCTGTCGCACACATCAGCTTAATTTATGCATAGCTTTTCTGCATTTCCCAGTTATTTTTCTAGACCTTTCTGGGATCTGGGAGCCTCTTTCTGCTCTTGAATCCTGTACACTCTGGGAGTCTGGGAGGCTCCTGCATATTTGAAAACGATGGCTTCATTTGTTTTTCCAAGTTCTTACTGAATCACTTGTTGGTGTACGAGTGACATTCCAAGCACCAGATTAATGAAAGCTCCTTTCTTCTTTGTACAAGTTGTATTACGTCAGAGATTTCTCCACACGCACACTAGCTCCAGTTATCTGATTGATACACTTAGACATCACGCATGAAATATGCTTTTATTCATGTATTTGTGTCTATAAACTGAAAAGGAGCCTTTATTCTGGAGGAAGAGTCCTGCAGCTCAGCGCTGAACTGTACAGCTCCGTCAACAGTTGAGCTGGCTGCTTGCCAGCACCAGCCTTATCTCCTCAGGAAAAACCAGTGGAAGGAACCACAAGAGTGAATTTTGAATGATCCATTTGGAAAAATCATGCTACAAACTCATGGTGTCACCTCAAACCCATGGCTGGTGTAAGCTGTCCCTCAGCCTTGCTCCTGGCAGTGGAGGTCCACGTGGTGCCCACTGGGGGAGCAAAGGGAAGAGTAGATCTGACCCTGGAAATCATTACCTGAGGGCTTTGTTCTCAGGGCTACATGCACAGCATGGAGCAGAGAGGCCAGCAGGAGCCAGGAAAGCAGCCAGAGGCATGGGTGGAAAAAGGCTCCTATGGGATAGCCCAACTCAGACATGATGCATGACCACGTCCCAAACCAGCTGGGGGTTGTGTCCATGGTGCCTGGAATTGCTTGGTGTGGAGGTGAAGATGGTGATGAGTATTTGCAGTGGATATTTAGCACACAGAAGCCTCAGCCAGATGAGGCCACCATGGGGTTTGGGTCCTTGCTCTCCCCAAAACCTTCTGGTCTACAAGACAAGACCTAACAGGCAGAAGAGAAACTGGTGGAGAACAGGTAGAGTGCAAATAACTGCTCTGGTTATGTGTGTGAGCCTCAGAGGACAATCATGCCCAGAGAAGCTGTGCATCCCTCATCCCTGGAAATGTTCCAGGCCAGGTTGGATGGGTCTTGGAGAAACCTGGTCTAGTGGGAGGTGTCCCTGCCTGTGGCAGAGGGTTGGAACAAGATGAGCTTTAAGGTCCCTTCCAACCCAAACCATTCTATGTCCATCTGGAGATCTGTGTGAGGTTACACGAGCCAGACCATGGGATGAGCTGCTGGTTCACTCATGTCTCTCAGGCCATCTGCAAACAACTTGTCTAACAGCACACTTGGTGTGCTGAGCCACGTGGAAAGAACAGCACAGCCCTCAGGATGTTGTTTTGTGGTCAGGTTTATGGCCTGATGTCCCCAGGCTGCAGGAGTGCTGAAACCAGCTGGGATCAGGAGTGCTGAGCCTTCATCCTGGATGATGCTGGTCTGAGGGCAAAATGTG
>NW_008693036.1:38812-51490 GCF_000695815.1 Acanthisitta chloris | reverse complement strand
TCCATGCTGCAGGAGGCAGGTGGAGTTGGTGGCAGGTTTTGACCAGATGAAACACTGAGAAGCAACTTTTAGCTCTGTAGGAGCCAGCAATGTTCAAATCATGACATGTCCCACCAGTGTCTGGAGGAGTTTGTGTTGGGCTGGCCCTGGAATTCCTCATTTCCAACCCCATCACAGGACTTTGACTTGCTCTTTGAATAACACCCAAGAAGTGGACTGCTCAGAGAGCCCATTTGCTAAAGGATTTCCATAATCCATGAGCCATTAACAACCTCACACAAAGCAGGACCTTAGCAGGCAGATCTGGCACAGAAGCCAAAGCCCATAGAGGCTTAATTTCTCTCCTGTCCTTCCCCAAATTGGGCCACAGCTAATGCCAAAAGGGGTTTATGCTATTACTGCAAGAGCTGTAGGATAGAGCATTTCAACCACAAACTTCTTATTTATTTCATTGCTTTAACACTTAGTTGATTTAAGCACTTGCAGCTCTGGAAGGATCAGCAGCATTTGCAAGGGGAAAAAAAAGAAAAGGCTTTTAGAGAAATATCTGTGCATCCTGTGCAAAAGCAAAGCCTTGCAATGGCCAAGAGGAGTAGCAAAACCCAAAGTAATTTATAACTAGAAGCTCCAAAAGACAGAGAAAAAAGGCAAAGGGATAGCAGGTCCATGCAAATACCTAAGTATGGATGTGTGATATATGTTACAGTGTGTAGGGGATACACAGACTTAGGGGTATTTTGGGGAGCACAGAACAGTTTTCATCCTTGTGCAATAGCAGAACAATTTTTCCCCCTTTTTTTTTCAGCTGAGAGGCGAATGAGCTAAAATGACAGAGGCAGAATGGAAAAAAATAAGCAGACTTGGATCTGGACTAAATGTACTCACAGGATAGAATGTTAATTTTACCCAGATTTGGTTTCACTTGGGAAGAAACCCCCAACATTTTGCCTCTCTGAGCTGTCTGCATAATGTATAACTGGCACTTCCCAATGTCACTGCAGAGCTGATGGACTCAGCCAGGTTGGCTTTGTCTGCTCTAATTACCTTCCACTGGTAATTACCTATCAGTGTGTGACCTCTCCAAGCACATGTACTGCAACAGCACTAGGGGTGAAGTTGGGAGTCTTCACTCCAAGTTCCCTTGCTCTGGTTGGCTTGAATCAAGCCTTAATTAAAATGGAAGTATTTGGGAATTGAATTAAGACTATTGAATCAATTAATAAGACACTTAAATGATTGCAGAAAGTTAACTGTGAAGAGTTTGATACTTCATCTCTTGCTTCAGCTAATTCCTGATTTGATGAAGAGTTCCAGCCATCAAAAAGGCTCAGGTGATTAATTAGTGCTCATCTGGGGCATGAACTACTTTTACTCACCCAGGCCTTGGTGAGTGCACTGCCTCCTCCTGTAGGAATGGAATATTTCAGATCTACTTTTGAGAAAAGCAGGAAATTCCTCCCCAAAAAAAAAAAACCAAGGAGAAGTTAAGGTAGGAATAGAAATGACAATATCCATTTTTTTTGTTGCTAATGATTTTGTCGCATAAAAATAAGAAAATGCTTGTGTCAGTGCAGTGGTGAGCCCAGGGCAAGCCCTGGCTCTGGTGCAGGTTGTAGATGCATTGTGGAGGAGTGAAAGCACTCGAGGAGGTGTTTGGCTGTGGAAAAAGTGACTGTGGTCAGCTGATAGGACAGGTGTTGTCTTTTTGGGGTGTGATCCAGAACATCTTCCTGTGGGGAAGCTTTTGGTGACCTGGTGGTTGTTCTGCACTGTGCAGATGTCCAGGGACACCCAGAGCAGCACACAAGGTGTTCTACCTCATGTCCAACTGCTCTCCTGGGCAGAGCAGCACCAGGGACTGAAACCAAAGGACTCCAAGGCTTCTGGAAAATAGGGCAAAGGAAAATTGGACCATACATGATTGAGCATCTCTGGGTGACTGCAGCAAGGGGATAGGGAAGAGAAAAAATCACCTTGTGTGTAAGACCCTGCTGTCCTTTTCCTCTGTGACATTCCCTGGCCCTGTAAGACAAGGAGCATTTGCAGTGGAGGAAGTGTAATTTCTATTTGCCTTGCACACAGAAAGTGAACACCACAATGCCAGGGGGATGTCCAAAGGGGGCCTGACCTCCCCTCATAGCAGAAACATTAAAATATTCTGCTGCAGGATCACAGTGACATCTGAAACTTTCCTTCATTTTCTTCCCCCTCCTTTTTTCTCATCTCTTTGGGTCCTTTGGCCCATATGTTGCTAATTTTCTGTCTTTTCAAAGCACTCTGTTTCATTTAAAGTCAGAATACATTCTATTCATCACCATGAATACTAGGGAAAAAAAGAGATCTCAAAGGTCAGTGTTTCCCTTAATGTATAAAATAAATGAGCAAAGCACTGTGGTTTTTTTTTTCCTTTAGCTTATTACTTTTCTTAATCTACTTTTTAGGTCTACTGTGGGAGATCACAGGAGGGACTTAAGCAGTCGCTCCCAGAAAGGATTTTTATATATTCTTGCAAGAAAGAAGTCCTTCAAAACTGTATGTCTTTGTAGTTGGATCTGCTGAGCCAGACTTCAACCAAGCTAGTTACTGGTCAGCAAACTGGTGTGCCACTGTGTGACAGGCACAAGTACCCAAAGGACTTCACTTTCCAGGAGCTCACTTGCACTTGCTGTTCACCACATTTGCCCAGGGGGAAAAAAAAAAAAAATCCTTCTTCTTTGCTAAGGTAGTATACCTCTACCTTGAAATCTGTGTGAGGGAAAATAATGAGAGAAAACTGTAGCGTTTAGATTTTTGCAGTAATAATTCAAGAGATCATAGTCTTACTAAGAGGCAAGTTAAATTGTTAAAAGGACTCAAACCCAAGCAAAGCCTGTAAGATGATCTGCTTGTTTGAATTCTGTTGCTGCAGAGAGGTGGTTTGTTTGTAGAAGGCCATCCTGGGATGAAATTTTTGGAAGGAAGGACTCTGTGGCAGATCACTGTGCAGACTGCAAAGAGTTAATCATATCTGTCACCCATTATTTTCTTCCTTCTCTACAATTTGCAGTGACAAAAATCTGGTCTCTGCCCAGCTGTGCCAGCGAGGGCAGCCTTGGGCCAGCCCTCACAGGCTGGAGTGACCCCAGGAGACACAGCCAAACCCAAAGTCAACTCGAGAGCCAACTGAACCTTTCTTTACAAAACCTCAGACCACATCAAAGCGCCTGGATTTGTGTTCTCTTATGAACTGGGAATTTGGGCCAAGTTAGTTAAAACGTTCATCAAGACTCAGATCTTTGTAGGGAATCTGGGCCTGAGAATTGAGCTAACCCTAGTCTGGAGTTCAAACCAGCTGGGAGGCAAGAGTTGTCTGGAGGAAGAAGAGGTGATGGGTAAGTGGTGGATGGATTTTCCCTCTTCCCAGGCTGCATTGCTGCTTCACACAGTACATGGTCTTGCTTGGGAACCTGAGTCACCCCTAAAATTTTGCTGCTGCTCATTTTCCCAACCACTTGGCCAGAGCTGTGGCCAGAACAGGTCCAGCTGAGGTTGCAACATCTTCTCTAGTTTTGATGGATGCTGTGCACGAGACCTTCTGTGCACCTTCCCACCCTAAGTCCGTTCTGCTGTTCGTTCAGAACACTTGCACACTGACTTGGCTAATAAATAATCCCAGCAAAGTTCCCTTCAGTGCTGTAAGATGCCTACTTTCATCTGGCAGTACTTCAGGGCTGGCACTTCATCAGTAGATGAACAAAGCCAAGTAATGCAGTACAAGTAAAATTATTACAATCTGGGGTGTTTCCAAAACAACAGCCTGACCAGAAAAAAAAAAAAAAAGAGAAGAAAAAAGGAGACAAAAAAAAAGAAAAAAGAAGATGGAAGGAGCAGGCAGGGAGGGGCTTTAACAGCTGTTAGCCTTGAGCTCTAAATTTGGCATGAATAACATTTCTGGCTGTTTTGAACAAGTATAGAAGTTGCATATCTGTAAGTGAAAGTTTCTTGCTTTGCAGAATGGCTCCATCAATCTAAATTAAGTGTTCAGTGGGAACCAGGAACGATGCTACTGCAGGAATCACACACAGCCTCAAAACCAGCCAGCAGGCAGGCAGCTGTTCTTGGCTGCTGGTTCACCACGAGGCTATTTGATCTCTCTTGAGGTTGGTACAAGTCCTGCAGATGGGTAATGGGCTCTTTTTGAACATCAGGCCTGCAACATTTCTGCATCTGCAATGGAAAATGCTGTGGCCATGGAAGGAAATGGGGTCTTTTAGGGCTTGTTTCTGGCTCTACCACTAATTTGTGCATGACCTTGGGCAAGTCAAAAAGCATCTCTGACCTCAGTTTACCTAGTGAGAAAATGGGAGTGGTAACACTTAGCAGCCTCTGTGGTCTCCAAGGTTTCACCAACACAGGTTTCCTCAGTCTGCTGAGGCAAGTGAATCACAGCTCTGACCATCCATAGGCAGAGTCCTTCCTGCTCAAAAAAACCTCTCTGTGCACACCAGTGGCAACTCACACCATAACTCAGTGTTGGAGAGAGTTATAACCTGCTCCTCACCTCTGAGCATTTCCAGGGTTAAGCCATCATGGTATCCTTCACTGATCACCTGATGCTTTCCTTGAGATACACTCCTTGCTTTCAACCAAGAACCAGAATTGCTCTTAGAAAAGCACACACACATTTTTCAGCTTGGCTTTCCCATCTCATGCCATATTCACCTTGCACACAATTAATTTCCCACCCAGCTGGTGGTAGAACTTGGTGCTTTCTGAGCATTATGGTTTTTAAATTGCTTTCTTAATGCTTTCTGCTCTATCAGGGCTGCCCTGCTGAGGAAAGGGCTAATATCTTCTCCCAAATTCAACTTTCCTCTCAGCATTGCAGTACAATATCCCTGTTGTAAATGGGACTTTTTATCAAAGGTACCCAACAGGCTCTCCAGAATTCCTGCAAATCTTCCATGTCTGGATGTGGTTTCAGATCCACAGCTTCTGGCTTCATTAGACCTTGTGTGCTACTTGCTTAATGGGGACAGTACCCATGGAGCATCCAGGGAAGATTTAAACATCCAGCTTAGCATGTAGTTGCTGCTCTCTGAAATGGAGATGGGATTCTGGCTCTGGAAGCTGTGAAACCAAACAGGCAGCAAAATCTAAAGCAAGTTACAACAGTTTCCTTAACCTGGAAGAGAGGGAGGGAGGGAGAGAAAGACCCAACACAAGACATCCCATGTCTGATTATACTCCATGCATCCACGGCTATTGAAACTCTCTGATTCCCCTGTTTGAGATTTAGCTGCAACATCCCATTTGTTCCAAGCAGATATGTAAAGTCTCCTTGGTATTCAGGTTCATTTAAAGATTTACATTTTGTATTTCCTTGCTCTTTTTCTGACGATGTACATAAAACAGAATTGTAAATGTTTAGGAAAATCAAAGCTATTCTTAGATGCTTGCAATTCCACTAAGTTTGTATTCTCTAATTTGCGCCATGAAAGGAAAAGGAAAGCTGGGAGAGGAGCTTGTAGTTTGCTTTTTGAGGTTTTTCTTTACTGCATTTCCATTGAAACTTGGGGCTCAGAGTTATGTTTCCCAAAGCAATTTGAAAGTCTCCTCAGTAACTCTTCTCTCCAAAGGACTTGGCCACAGATGCCTCTCCTGCTTTTCCAGGGTGCTGTAGTGGAGAGTTTTAAAGTTAATCACAACAGAACCAGCTCTGGGAGATGTCCAGAAGCTCAGCTAGGCTCCTCTGCCCTGGCAGAATTGGTGATAGAGGAGTAAATTCTGCTTTTCTTCCTGGTTTTTAGATAAATGTCGTGGTTTTCACAGCGCTGAGGCACAGCCATGGCTGGAATAAGGTTGATTCTTAGTATCATGAGCCAAAATGCCAATGTGTATCTTCCCTGAGCCCATTGGTGCTCAGATTCACAGTCCATCCCTACATATGTACGTCAGAGGTTGTAAACTGCTAGGAGAGGGAGAGGGAAGAAGTGGTTTCAGATTAGGATCTCTGGAAGAAAATCACTCCCCAGGTAAATCCAAGCTAGATGAAATCTGCCCTTCTTTTTTTTTATTTCTTTCTACACAGTCAACACCTTGAGAAAGTTCAGCTCCACAATGCCAGCTGGGAAGGGAAATGCTGAACAAAACTCCCAACTGGCTGAACGAGAACTTTCAAAGGAATGAGAATTGCATTCCCCGAAGCCAACCCTGACACTGCTGCTGGGTCTCTGCTTCTGAAGCTGGAATTAAACCAAAAAAACAATAAAAGAAGTAGGGCTGTTACTTCACCCTTTGCCCAGGTTTGCAGCTCTGTGGGAAAGGTAGGTTTATCCAAACAAAATTCTTGCAGTGATTGTGTGAATGGTGAGCAGAGCTCTGGAGTGGAATTTAGGAATTCCTCCTCTGCCTGGAAAAACTGAACACTTTGCTCTCGACTCGAGCAGTAACGGGAACTTCTAGCTCAGAGAAAATTTCTCATATCTAAAATATTCCTCTGAATTAGAAATAAAATACAATAGAATCAGAGATGGAGAGTTCTCCACAAATGGAAAATTTCATTTTTGGAGAATGCCAAGGAGTACATTTCTTCACACCCATGTTCAGCTCCCAGCACAGCATCCCCATGTCCTGCTCTGCTCCAGGGACCAGTGTCGATCCAATGTCCTGCTCTGCTCCAGGGACCAGTGACGTCCCGTGGCTGTGGTTGGGGACAGTCCATGAGTCTGGAGCCCTGAGGAACCTGCCCTGAAGCTACTGATGAAAAACATTAGATAAAAAATTGGATGTAACAGATTGTTTCTGGTGAAGATTATTTTGTTGGTTCTCTTCTTAAACCACAAACATTGCTACTGACTGGGCATGGAGAGCACACGTGCTGAGGACAAACACATTCCTGTTGTGGGGAATGTGTGGATGGTTCTGCTCTGTTCAGTCAAGGCCTTGTGACTGCTCCTGGGACAAAAACGTGCTGGATGTCCCCTCCAGCCCAGCTGGCTGAGCCTGGCCAAAGGGCAGACATTCAGCACATCTTGGTGGGGTTAGAGGAATTTGGCATGGGGTTTTACCTCTGCAAGTCAGCGCTGGAGGAATGCTTTGCACATATGAACTATCTCATGCTCACCAAACTGCTTATTAGTTTCAGGCACTGGCCCCTGTGTTATTATGGCCTTGATAACTTTATTAAATTCAGCCCCAGCTTATTCATCTCACAGAATGGCCCTAACTATTTGTAGATATTTTAAAGTAGCCATCCTTGCACGGTGATCGCTTCCAGACCTCGCTGAGAGACACGCATGTGTTTGAAATGCCTGCTTTGCTTCTCCATTTCACCATAAAGTAGCCAATTTAATTTTGCACAATACCATTTGATAACAACCATGTGTGTGTGTCTTCAGCGTTTATATACTTCAGAGAAGGTACTGCTTGGTCAGTGTGAGATAATTTCACAAAGAAAAACGGAACCAGATGTTCCTCCTTTTTTACTTGGCTTCTCCCTCTGCCTATCTCGTTTCTAATGTCAATCTTCACTCAGGTTTTCCATTACCTTGGGAAGGGGATATCTTTACACTTTATGTTTTCATTACCAACGTGCCTGACAAAGTGTGTGGAGTAGCTGAGGTAGATGATTATCGGTTTAGCACCTCTGAGATCAGGATCAAACCCTAATGATGCTCAGGAGACAAACAAAGCGAGAGGTGTATGCTGGGTGGGTTTTTAGAGGAACTCCAAAGGGAAAGGTCAAATTTTGCACCAAATCTCATGGATGCCTGATATTCAGCATTGAGCATGCCTATGAGGAGCAAAGGGCATCCTCAGCTTCAGCAAATGGGCAGGAAAATCTGCAGGTGAGCAGATATCTTCCCCCCAGGTGCTTTAGGAGATGGTTATTTGATGAGGTCTTATTGCTGTTCATGGATCTCCTGCCTGGCTGGAAGGGTCCAGGTAAATGTGGCAGCACTTGGCTGCATTATTCGTGTGTCAGGAAAGGGAAGGGGAATTTTCCTGAAGGGTAGGATGGGGAGGACATGGATCCCATGGAGACAACACTCTACACCAGTTCAGTGTACAGCACAGTCACTGCTGGTGGTCAGAGCAGCAAATCTGAGCTTCCTCACAGGCTACATTGGCTGTCACACACCAGGCTCATAGCCTGCACTCCCAGGAGAGGAAGGAGATAGTAATCTGCCTGGATATCAGCACTGTCCTGACAATGCCCTGTCCTGTGGCAATGACACATCAGCCCCAAAGCCTCTGTGGAGAGCAAGACCAAACATCGATGGAGCAAGCGCAGAGATCTTCAAGCTGGAGTTGCCCAGCAGTGTCATTGCCAGGCTGTAAAGCTATGCACCATCTCATTTACAGGTGCTTTTACCTCGACACTGGCTGTTATTAAGCTCCATTATGAGCAGAACACTTTGTGATCCTCTCCTGACTCACCAGTCTTGTGACATCCTGGCAGGAGAGCTCTTGGCTGCCTCTCTCGTGCTGGCAGGGCCAGAGGCTCTTGGAAGGAGCCGTTATTGCAGGGAGTGTCCAGCCTCACTCACAGCTGCCTTTTGGGTCAGTTGAGCTGGGCAGGGATGGATTCTGGAGCAGTGCCTTGTTCCTCTGCCTTGGACCCACGGAAACCTATGGATGGTTCTAAGCACGACAGCAGGAGGCTGTCAAGAACCTCCAAGAAAGACCAAGTCCTTTGGCTTTGAGGGCATCACAGGCTTTCTGCTCATTGCCTTTCTTCACTCCTTTTTATTCTGGTTAGAATATGAGCTCAGCGTGAGCCTCACTTGTATTTTAGTTCAATCATCCCAAATTTGCGGAAAACCTTATATAGGCGTGAGCTGATCTTATGAGTCATGGTCATTGCTGTGAATACTGTATGGCATATGGTAAAGCACTGGAATGGGACACATTCCCCAAGCAGCTGGCTGGAGTCGTGCAAATCCTGTTACTGCCTGCCATGTAGGCCAATGAGCAAAGGTCCTGCAGAAAGAAGTGCTGATAATCACCATTTCTTAGGGACTAATCCTAAATGCCTCTGCTCCCTGTCACTGCTTGCAGTAATAACAGCAGGTGCCCATGCAGAAATCCTTTTCCCAGCACCTTCTTCATGTCTTTGCTTTCCAAGAGGGAAGTTGAAAGACTTTCTGACAAGGATGCAGAAAAAAACCCAACACTATCAATTTTTAAAAAGTCTTTTTCTCTTGAATTGTCAACTATTTGTGATTTTTTTTTTCAGCTGGTAAAAAAAAAAGTTATTTTGTCACTCAATGCACTTTCAATCCAGTAAATTGTAGGAGAATGCAATTCCACTGGAGGCCTAGCTGGAAGGAAGGCGAGATATTTGCTTAATACATGCTTAACTGGCAATCATCTTGGCAATGTCTTAGTCTTGCTGCAGTCAAGGTGGCTTTCATCACTGGAGGTATAATTTGTCTCTGCCATTCCAATTGCTCCTTCCTCTCATCTCCTGCTACAGTCTACCTGAACAAATAAAACTCCAGTTCTTGCCCCAAGCTAGCACAGAGATCAAGAGCAGTGCCCTGTGCTGATTAGCATGGTGGCAACTCTGAATGGTCCATGCTGGAGCCTACTGGAGAGGTGCTGGTGGCAGCAGAGCTGAACCTCTTGGTTCAGGGCTGGCTGTGACCTTTATCCCTTCAGGGCTCCTTGGAACAGCCACCCACAGTCAATTGTTCCATTGATTCCAGTGGATATCAGATGAGATCTTTGGTTCCCGAGGGCAGGATTATCAACCTGGGATATCTAAGTTGAGGGCTCAGCTCCACATGAAGGTGCACAGATAAGGGACTGGATTTTTTTAGAAGGGTGAGTTCAGGTATTCAGAGTGGCTGCAAATTCTGTTTGCTAATTTCGGTGCCAAAATCCTCATCCTCAGGTGTGTTACACACAGCCTCAGGTATGTAACTTTGGTCACCTGGTTTTAAAAATATAAAATTCAGCTCTGCAGAAAGCACCTTCTGTACAGCACAGTGCAAATCTCTATCACACTTCACTGAAGTCACTGCACTGCCTGGAGTTGGTGGTGCCACCACAACTGACCCAGGTCACCTCCATCAGAGCCCAGACCCTGTGCCACCACATCAGCTAGTGCAAGTGATGGAACAGTGTTTGTGCAGACAAAACTCTGCAAATCTCATGATGATTTTCACACAGCTGCAGAAGTGTTCTAGTCTGACTTAGACCCTGTCATCCAAAGCACTTTGAAAAGTCTCGAAGTGCCTTTGAAGAGACCTGGTAAGATCTCCAAGCCCTTGTTGCTCTTCCCCATCCCTCTATCATCCCAACACCCTGGTCCTTATTTTCTAGGTCATCCAGGCATGGCTTTCTCTTCTGTGAAAATGCTCAGGTCATTTGTTAGTGACAGCAGCAAACAGATCTTTTGGTGATGTAAATCAATGTCACTTCAAAGCTTCTCTGGAGCGATACTTATTTACACCTTCAGATATCAGATCCTTATGTTTTGCTTTTATGTGTGTCAGAGTTCTTCTTTTTTCTGAAAGGTAACATTTTGTTGCAAATGTCTATAATTAATCCACCTTGTTTCTATGGCAATAGACACTATACAAATTAATAAAATAACTAGCCCAGCACAGTTTAATTCTGGCAAAACCATGCTAAAAACCTTTCCATCATCCCTCATTATGAAGGGAGCAAAACGTGCTTAACAGAATATCTTATCAAAATTAGTGAGAACATTAAACTTCCCCCCAAAAAAACCTCCTTTTGAAAAGTTGTTCCGAGCAAGTTTCTAAAATCTCAGAAGTATTAAATCCTCATTAATATAAGCTCAATGTATTTATGGTGTCAAAAATGTGTTTTATAAAAGCCAAAAGCAGAGTTGCACAAGTTGCCTCATTATCAATAATCTAGCATCGTCCCTTTTATGTGTCATTTCTTTACACAATATACTATCATTTATGACTTTTAGCAAATACATCATGGCAAAGGATTACTCTCATCAGAGGCAGTCTTTGAAAAGGATATGCTAATTTCTAGAGAGCAAGAAAACATCAAAACAGTGCCAGCAAATAGCCAAGGGACTTTCATGTCTTAATATCCTTCAGAAGTGCTTTATCTCCTAGTGCAACGTGTATCATAGTATAAACAGGAAATGAAACAGCCAAGGCATCAAAGAACCACCAGTGCATGGCTGTAATTTTAGATCAGGTTTAATAAAGGTTATCTGCAGCAGGCTAATCAAACAAAAGGGTGTATGTTTTAAAGCGCCATTTGATAATTTTCATTTAAGGCTCCCGATCAAAGAGATCCTAACAATGTCTTACTGACTCCAGATAGATCCCTTTGCCTCACTTTTCAAAGTAGCTTCGTTTATTGCTGGTAAAACTGGTTTTGATGTTCTAATTTTTTAGGTGGAGGAGAGATCAGAAACTGCTCTGGTTTCCTGTGCACCTTCATTTGAAAAGCAATAGAAAGAGAGCTGAGAAGGAAATGAGCAAACACAGTGAGGGTCAGGAAGATCTCAGGGTCACTTCTGCAAGCTCTCTGTGGACTCTGATGCCCAGACAGAGGATTCTGTCCCAAACGTGATGCAAGGAGGGGAGACAAACCTAGACAAGACTGGCCCAGGCCATTGACTAGTTAATGGGAAGGCAAAATACCCTAAAGTGAGAGACTGAGAGGGGGGAAATAGTAGCTTGGTCTTGGCTAGTTGCCGAGGAAAGGCAGGAGGAGCCAGACCAGCTGTTTTCCTGACACTTCTCACCCTTGGCCACCAGGAGAAGCTCCACTGGCATCCTCCATAGGCCACTGAGAAAGGGAAAATTGCAGTTTGACTGTCCTACCATAGGAAAAAAGATCCTGCAGAGCTTTCCCCCTTTGTTCTGTGACCAATTCCTTGATTACACTTCCAGGCCAAATCTGATTCAAGTTCCTGGAATAAAAATGACTATTTGCTGATTTCTGAAAGTGGAGACATCCTACTAGGAAAGACTGAAAGAATTTACTCTCCTGCAGCAAGGGAGAGACTTGTTTGGGATGCCAGCGGAGTCTTCCACATTCCTGGTTTATTAATTATTCTGTTTAGGGAGCAAAGAGGGAGCTGAGAAATTTCTCCCAATGAGAGCTTATCAAAATGGTTATATTTCTAGCCAGACTGATCTATCCAAGGCACTAAACATAGTTCAAATATTATGTCAAAGCTTTCTGCACCACTTAAGCTTAGGCATGTTTCAAACTGATTTTCACACAAAGAAGATTCTTCCCATGAAACAGAAATGTTCACCTTGAATTCTCTCTTGTTGTTCTTGAAGTATCTCTTGTTGAGGGCAGGACATGGGAGAGTTATGGTAAGATAGCTCATGGAAGCAGCAGGAAAAGCTCACAACCATCCCAGCCATCAGGTCCAGGCAGCTCTGTCTGTCTTGAGGAGACATCTCAGATTTTTGGGACCAGCCTCCCCCAGCTGTGTCCAGAGGCAGGAGCTGGGCAGGCTCAGCATCTTCTTTGCATCAACAGGGGGTTTGTGACTTGTATGTTTGTAAAGCTTGTTGTTATTTTTCATGTCCAGAACTCCAAAGCTCTGTAGGAGGTAGTTCTAAAGAAAAATCCAAATAAATAAAAAAATTCACCCTTGGGTGCACTTAATGCAGTTGGTAAGAAATGTGCTGACTCCCAAATGTTCTCCTTCCCACACACTTCACGAAATGCTAGTTT
>NW_008693036.1:38028-38776 GCF_000695815.1 Acanthisitta chloris | reverse complement strand
ATGCTCTCTTACATATTTCAAAGTATTCTTATGAACCAATATACTTTTATCTTGGCATTTGTAAGAGCACAAGACCTTGGTTGTACCCGTAGAGCCTCGGTTTGCTTCTTTTTCTTTTCAAGTAAATTTTAAATTACCAAAGAAGTGCTGATAGTCACAAAAATCTAGTTATTGGCCATGAAAACTCAACCATAAGTAATCTCCCCCAAACCAGTCCCATGAAATATTCATGCTTTGGGAATGCTGTTCCAGGCAGGGCAGTCGCTTCCCATAGCAAATGCTTTGGGAGAAGCAAAATGGTGATTCCTCTGCTTTGAGAAATGAGAACGCTGCCAAACTGCTTGGCAGGATAATCTGCTAAAAAACCAAAAAAAGAAAGAAAAAAAAAAAAAAATCAGGACTAGTCTATTAAAATACCCACAGCAAACAGGGTGTCACCAGGAGCACCAGAGAGAGAAGTGCCAAGCAGTTTCCCGTCGGACAACCTCCGTATCGACCTCCGACGTATCTGCAGCCTCCACGGATCCCTCCTGTGCTGGATTACTGGCTCCAGCACAGACACTAATCAATAGTGACTGAAGGCTGGTAATGACCAAATGTCAGAGACTTTTCAGCAGCTTTTTTGAACTAATATTGGTACTTCCTAATCCCGTTATCAAAGGATACCATGAAGAAACACCATGACAGTGGGTACGAGTTGCCAACCTTCCGCAGACTCATAGAGTCAAAGCCAGAAGAAACCATTCAA
>NW_008693036.1:35536-38015 GCF_000695815.1 Acanthisitta chloris | reverse complement strand
GCTGACCTTTATTTCATGGGCCATTAGATTTCATCAGTATCAAGTCCAATAACTGGCATCTGTCTGAGGTACAACTTGTGCTTGGCAGTAGCATATCTTCAAAGGAGGAAAGCGGTCTTGATTGAAGACATTGGAGCTGGACACTTCACCACCCCTTGGCAGTTTAGCTTGGTGGTTATGACAGTTTATTTCTGGGCACTCTTCTGCCCAAGGAAGTTAACTCAGGGCGAGGGAATGTGTGTGAGTAAAGACAACAACCCCTTTCTACTTAACCGTCTGCAGACACAAACACAGGCACAAGAGTCATTCAGAAATGCTCCACAATGACTGCTGTGTCTACAGGCTTTAGTTTGAATTTTGCTGCCTCGGGTTTCATCTCTTAGTCCTTTTCAGTGTGTTTCCCTCCTAACCAAAGATCTGTATGTTTTACACTGACATGATTTCTTCAAGCCTCATCCTCATCTTGTAACAATCCCCAGGGCTGGGACATGGTGATTCCTCATGTCACCTCCAAATGTTTCTTGCCCATTCTGCCATGGCCAAACCAGAGAGTGGGTGAAGTTCTGGCCCAGCTTTAATCAGAGCAACAGACACATTAAATATTGATCTTAGAGATATTTTCCCACCTTAATGATTCTATTATTCTATTTCTTTGGGTTCACATCTCACTTGCCTGTCAGTGCACCAAACTTGAAGGGCTTTGCATCATCAGCAACACAGACACATTGTCCCACAAGCATCTGTCTGGCACGTGGCCCTTGGCAAAGGTACTCACAGGTGTCCCTGTGTGCAAGGTTGGGACTTTCACTGCCCCTGGAAATGTTATTCAAGGAATGGTGCTGAGCTGTGTCTGCCTGCAAGTGGCTACTTGGGCCATGCACCTCCAACACAAGGTGTGGTCTATAGCTAATGGTGTTGCTCAGGATTTGGCCATGACCTCTAGGCTTTGGGAAAATGTGAATACTAGCTGGCAGGTGGCAAATAAAATATACATGGTGGAAAACATGCCTGAGCTCAGCAAATAGTGTGCCTAAGTCCTAAAATTATCCAAGACAGTCTCCATAATCTTTATGGGAGAAAATTAAGTCTTCAAAGCAAAAAGGAATTTAAACCATCCCTGCTTCAAAGAAAATTGCCACATGCCGACAGACATTAAGAATGATAATATTTTGCTAAAGCCCCAGTAAATCGTTGTGTGGTTTCTCTGCATTTCCTTTCCCATTGCTGTTTGTTGCTCATACATCCACATTCACACTGGGAGGTGAAGGAGGAGAAACTCCTCATTGAAAAGAGAAGAAAAAGAGTCATTTTAATCCAGTGCAATGCCCTGGGATATGGTTTGACTCAGTGACACTGCTTCCTGGGCAGGCTGCTGCTTCCAAGTGTTCCTGGAACTTTTACTGAGTACCAGAACATCCCAACCTAAACAGAAGTTGTCAAATATCTTATCAATCTGTCATATTAACAACTGCAGTTGAAAGCATTAAGCAAATGCACTAAGGGCCTCTCTGGGAGGGTGCAAGCACCTGTGTTTGCCTCTGTGTTAAAGGAATTGCTTCAATTACAGTTTTAGGTCATTAAATATCTGTGTGCACTAAGGTAACATGAAGAAAAATGAGAAAGACCTGAGAAATGAGTTTTGGTGTCGTGTTTTGAAGTACAACAGCACACAGTGAGTGCTCCCTTAGCAGCAAAGGAGGTGGAGGGGAAGGCAGAGGAGACTGTGAGGAACAAACATATCTCTTTCACACAGGTCTGGGGGCAAAATTAACCTTTGTCCCCTCCCTCTACAGAATTTTTTTCCCACAAGTAACTTCAGGATGAAGCAAGTTTTTTGGATGGCTTCATGAAACAAGAGGAGACTCATCTCTCTCAACACCAACATCCTGTAACTTCTGCCTCTTCTTGTCCATCACTTGAGACTTTGAGGTGCAGAGATTTCTCGAGGCAGATTTTTACATTTGTTTATTAAGTGAGAAGCCAAAAACTCTAAAGCAGAACACGTGATGCGAAGTGCCCCTCCACACATCTTTTCCAGAAGGCTGCAGCTAACTCCACATCCACAGCTTGAGCACATATGTGCAAAAGGGATCCAGACTTGAAAACTTTAGGCTGGAGCAGCAGCAGTGTGAGAGCAGAGTCTGGCTCTGTGTCCCAAGGAAGGGTCTGAGTCCAGCAGCAAGGAAGGAATTAAGGACCTGCCTCCATGCAAACTCATCCTCACTCCAGTTACTTACTAGATAAATCCTTCTTGTTCATGGCCTCAAAGCTCTTCCAAAGTGCTGCATAAATCCAAGTTGGGCTTTTAATGCAGAACCAAATTCTTATTTACTTCCCTCCAGAATCTACAGACATGCAGCAACTGACAATGGTTAATGGTTCTCAGGAGGTTAACAAGGGGTTGTAAAAGTAACGGTAGGTGAGTAAGGAGGACAGGAGAGCTGAGCCTGCCCCAGCAGTGCCTCACTCACATAGCTGC
>NW_008693036.1:31692-35486 GCF_000695815.1 Acanthisitta chloris | reverse complement strand
TGCCAGTTCCCATTACGCAGTTCACCCTGAAGGAGCTTAGCTACTTTGGCAGCACAGATGACATTAAACAGATGAGGAACAAAAATGGCTCAAACATGATTATAATACATGTGTGTAGCTGTCTCAGCTCCCTTTCAACTTGCCCCATATGAAAATAACCTCATCAAAACAAAGACTTTTAGGGACAAGGTTAATTGCATAAAACCCCTCTAAATAAAATAATCACAGGATGCCAAATGTTGTATTCAGAGTAGCTTGCTCTGGACTTTGCAGAACAGAAAGTTTGCTCTGCACTTGCAAACTGTGCTGTAAAATAGATAAATCAAAGCTATCTGCTGGAGCAAACCTGTAGCTGCATTTTAATATGCACCAGGTTGCTTATTAAACCAAAACTTCTGTCAGTAACGAGTCTGCAGTCAAGGCCCAGATCATCCATCGACTGCTCAGCATCAGGTCAAGAAAGAGAGCAACATCTGGACCCAACATTAGGTCTCCCTACACCCTTCTCCCAGAGCATGCTGACCAAAATCCCTGATCTGATCATCTCTTCCCCAAGGATTGAAGGTGGAGCTGAGCTTTATCGCTCCGTTACAGCCCCGTCCAGAGAACTTGGCATTAGATTGCACTGGGCTGTGTTGAATCTTCATCACAAGGCTTAAAAACCACATGGAGACTGCTCTGAGCTTTCTCATGTGTGTGACTAGCAGGGAGACCTTCGGAGAAGATTTGTGGCCTTTGCGAGTGCCTCGCGTGCGATTTACCCTTCCCCTGGTGTGAACGTGGAGCTGGGTGAGACTCAGAACTTCTGACAGAGTTTTGCTTTCAAAGTTGGATTTGTTTAAGTGACTCAAAGGGGTGCTGAGCTGCCTGGATTGATGCCAAAGAAAATGTTGATGCAAATCCTGCAAAGTAAACCTACCCCCTCCCAGAGTCACGTGCTGTTTAATTGTTTTGCATCTGAGTTCATACAACATCCCCAATCTATCAGTGTGACAACCAACGTGGCTCATGTGGCAGCATGGAAGAACTTCTGATTAGCTTTCCATCTCTGGTTCTCCCCTGCCAAATGCTTCATGCTTCAATTTTTAGGAAGCTTGTAAGTAAGTTTAGAAACTGAATCAGCTTCGAGACCAGATGTCCCAAATACCAAGGTAGTTAGTGTTCACTACTCCATATAAGACTGTGAAATTAGTCCCTGAAGTTTGACTTGAGCATCCTCTTAACTTCCCATCCCTCAGTCCAAGGCAGCTTTAGCTCATTACAGCATTCCTCCATCCAGGCTCCTCTCCTCTTCCCACACTTCTTTAGGAAGACGTGGGAGAAAGGGTGATCAGTGAGTGTTGTCACCTCTCTTCTTTCCCTTTTTATTTTTATACCAAAATCTGCTTTCCCATCACTAGCTAATTGATTCCTTAGCACTAAAATGTCAAGCTGTGATGGTTGTCCTTAGGAATCTGAAGTTGCAAACTTTCCAGAAAGTCAATGATCTAATACCAGATGATGCAGAGGCCAATATAACATCACTGAGCATCTTTCCTCATACTACAGAGCATCTTCTGGAAATAGCTCAGTTTCTGCCTGTGACAGCATTCATGGCATTCCAGGATGAAATTCCTCTCCCCTGATGAGGGCTGAGCATTGTGTCTGCAGGATTCTTCCTTCCAGCACTTTTAGCTGGGAATGGTCTGTAGGATTAAGCTGTCATTTGGTTTCCTAGTCAGATTTTTTTGGATGCTATAACATTATGTGGTCAGAGGGAGGTAGAGAACATAGGAAAGCCCTTAGAGATGGGAGAAAAGGACTCTGGAAGTGATAAAATAACTTCAGTTTTCACCTAAACTGCTTATCAGAACATAGAAGAGCCACCCAGGATAAATGTCTTCCCATCCCACTCCAGCACAGGAGAAGTTGACAGGGTTAAACCAGTTTTCCTATGAACTTCTTAATATTGATCAGCCCCACCTGGCTAGGAGCAGCCAGGGTTCAGGAATAGGAGCAGGAGGGGGCAGAAATTCTTCTCTCAGCTGCATCTGGGTTTGTTAATGAAGGTAAATACTCCCACAGGGGCAGGCAGGGAGTGCTGCTGGGGCTGCCTTGGGTCTCCTGGCAGGGAACCTCCTCTGGCACCTGAAATAGCTGGTCTTGCAGCTCTGCAGGGATTTTTGGGAAGGTAAGCTCCTAAATTTGTTCTTTGCTTTAATGAACTTCGGTGCTGCAAGGTGGGGAGTGAGTTTTGCCCTTGATGTCCTTGTTTTTTTGGTGCTGGAGGTAGAGGGAGCTTGTTGCTTTTCTGGATCTTGCAGAAGCTGGGGCTGGTGGCTGCTGGTTTTTTTGTTTCCAGTGGGAGTTGATGCAAATAAATCCTGCTGTTTGGATCCACGTGGGTGAAAGCAGCCCTGGAGGTTTGAAATAATGCTAAAGAACAAACTTCATTAAACTTGCTCCATGTCATGTGGCCTTCATGAAAAAATAAACCCCACTGCCAGCATCCATGGCTTGGGCTGCACAAAACTCAGGAGGGCCCATGGTGAACCCAGGTTGGGCTTGAAGTTTCCTTGGGTTTTTTGGGTTGCATTGCCAGTCTTCCTGTGTTTTTTATTTTTTGGTTTTCACTAGGGTTGCATCCATAGGTGCCTGTAGATTTTACAACCAGCCGAACTGATGTGCTAGACCTTTTGAAGTTTGTGTTGTAGCAGATTAATTCAAGATTTATTTAGGATCTCCCTGCAAAGGGCTTGAGAAGGTGCAGGGGGAGCAGTCTGGGCAATATCTAGGGGGCTGTGCCTTCTCCTGGTTTGTTCAGAGACAGCTCATGTACAACTGTTGGCAAAACAGACTCTGTTATCTGGGTGTGAGAGGTTCAAATACTCTTCAAGGCTGGAAAGAAGCTAACAGGAAGGTTGGAGTCCAGGGCCTTGGACGGAAGAGATTAAGGTGCTTTTGTGGGTTTGGTAGATTAAGGAGTTTTGTTTTAATTGCATTTGCTCCTAGATGTGTCTATCAGAGTGGTACACGAAGCATGAAACACACCTGTGGTCTGTTTGAATCAGCTGAGGAGGGCTGAAATGCATTTTGCCAGTCCTGATTCTCTGCAGAGGAGGAACATGTTTGGGCTGCTGAGAAGAGCTCTGAGTTGTGACAACAGAGAGGGACATTTCGGAGCCATTAGTGACATCTGCAGCCTCGCAGGAATGTGTCAGATAGTTAATTATTGTGTTGGGCTGGAATTCTATCATGCCAGAACATAAGTAGTTTGTTTGGGTACCCTTTCCTCTCCCCCCATCCCCCTTTGCTGAAGATAAAGGAGTTAAGTTTAATCATTAAATCTCCATCTTGATCCATGTAGGTCACGCACTGAACCAAAGTCAGATAGCACAGCATTTAGCAACCTTATCTCCCTTACAATAAAGAGCAAGCAGGAAGCCGACTTTGTTGTCTGTTCTATTTTTTAATATACGTTTATTTAAAGAAAAGCCATCTCAAAAATGGGGGGGGACAGGGGGGAGATCTTCCCAAACAGCAGCTTCTGTAAACAGGATGAAATCAGATAAAGAAATTACTGTAAAAATATTGCCTCATCTCTAAAGCTCAGAACTTTTTTTTTTTTCTTTTGCTCTTTTTTATCTTTGAGAAAGATAATGAAAGAGGAAGCTTGAAACCACATTTCCATTGATGTTTGAATACACAACTGCTGGATTTAAGAACTGGAGGAGATCAAAGAGAATGGTTTTCATTCCGATAAAATTATAGCAGTTCTGGTATAGGGTGATGGGCTCATTTATGAACTCTACGAC
>NW_008693036.1:15006-31667 GCF_000695815.1 Acanthisitta chloris | reverse complement strand
TCCCTTTCCTTTGCTAAGAATGAAATGAGAAATGCCTGGAATTCCTAAGGTTTAATTAGGAGTGTGGCTAATAATGTTATAATAGATACATACTAAGAGCGTACGTCTCTCTTTAGGATATTCTCTGGGAGCACAAAACATCTGTCCAATTCAAAGGGAATAGAAATGCCTGTTCCTTGCTACTGTATATTACAGTTCACACGACATGAAAACTTAACAGCATTAGGTTACCAAAGTATGTGTCCTGACACCACGCTCTGGTGATTTAATTTTTTTATTAACACATCCTCTGACATTCATTACTGAGCATAAGCTGCGAGTTAAAGCCATTCAGGGGTGCAGAGCTAACACAATTATTTATCACATGCTATATTGTCTCCTTAAACTGTGCAATAAAATCCTTCAGGAAGGGTCTATATAAAATGCAGCAGTGGTACAGCTGGGATTGAATGGGAGATCTGAGCTTGGAGCATATCCTTGAAGACCTCCTGTGCCTGTGGAAGGATCTGTCGACTTGGAGAGGTTGTGCTTCAGTTCTTGGGAGTATTTTGATGATGGTTTTATGTTTTTTTTGAGAGCTGTGGATTATATCAGGGCTTGTGTCAGCTGCAGCATGGTAACCTCACATTTGCATGCCCTGAGGATGTGAATGTGCTTTAACACAGTTCATGCAGAAATGAATTTGTCCGTGCCAGCCAGGCAGCCCAGCCTGGCATGGAATCCACTTTGGTGGATACTGAGCCACTTTTTCTTACACTTCAGCATTTGAAGTTTCATGAAAATCATATTCCATGTTGGTCACAATGCAGTAGGGAAAACATGAACTTTCAGAACTAGTTTTTCTGGTTTGTTTGGGAATGGTTTTCTGTTTGTCTAAGTTTTGGGTTTGGGCATGAGGAGTTGGGGTTTTTTTGTTTTGTTTTGGTATCTGAAAGAAATCATGTTACCTCCAGTGCAGGCAGAGAATGAGGGCAGAGTGCTGGGGGGTGTGTTTTGCTGCAGGTCACCTATCCATGTGGAAATCCAGGTCTGCAAGGGTTGGTGTTGAAGAGGTGATCCAGTGATGAAGAGGGAAACTCTTACCCCAAGAGCCTGAGTGGTGTGAGCAGTTGTGCTGTGATAATGGTGATAGTGCAGAGGGAGACAATGATTTATATTTGAGATATAAGTCAGCTCCAAAGGCATTGGCCAAGTGCATGACTAGCGTAGAATGGTCATAGGTTTGTAGAATGGCTTGGGCGTAGAATGGTCATAGGTTTGTAGAATGGTTTGGGTTGGAATATACTTTAAAGATCATCTCATTCCAGGCTCCTGCCATGGGCAGGGACACCTCCCACCTTCCAATATCTCTTGCTTCAGTTTTAGTTTCAAAGCAGCCTCTCTTGGAAAGCAAGGATCACTTCTCTCTTGTTGGACCTAGTCAAGAGTTTTGGTTTGCCCACCTTAGACACAACACTTTGGGAGTTGGGAATGGTGTCAGGAGGTGGAATTTCCAGCTGGGCAGTTCATGCTTTAGCAATGCCAATGTGGTGTTTGCCCCTGGTGCAACCTACTTGTGCTACCTCTGTAGGCTGGGCACAGCCACTCACTACAGGATAGCTTATAAAAGGCTTTTTTTTTCTGTATTCTTTTGAAGCAGGCAGGTTTGTTCTCTGGTATGGACCATGAACCTGGTCTGGTCTGTCAACTGAGCCCCATCTCACCTCCTTTTATTAGACTCTTTTTATTAGAACCTTGAGCAGAATGTGGTTCATGTGGTCTCACTTCTGCCTTATCAGATGTGGCTTGTTCCTCAAAGCAGCCCAGAAATGGGTAAGCTCTGCCCCTGAATCATTTTATTTCATTTCTTTGCTGGCAGAGTGCCCCATGTGATGGCACACTGAGCTGCCCAGTGGAAAGGATAATGTTGCTTCAACTTAAAAATAGCTTGTGTTCAGGGTGGACATAAAGGACAGCTTGTGCAATTAAAATGGTGATTATTGAAGTCATGCCTAATAAAGTCATCTGTGACTTGCTGAACTCAAGTTAATGACCATGAAATCCATGGTTAATAACAGGACAGCCATTAGTGGGATGGGTGATGTGCCAAAGGTAGCCAATGGAAGGTAATAAACAATACTGAATGTTAATGTTTGACAGTTTAAACTGTCACCTGAATATTTTGTCCCCATGGTGACCGTTGGAAGTTTGTATTTTACTTTGAAAATTCCTTTTAAGAGTTTCTTGCTAGCTTGAACTTTCCAGTGAGATTCATCTTGTGTTCAGAGTTAAGTGCTGAGATTGTTCAGTGGTGCTTGAACCTCTGTGTGTGTTTTTATGCCCAGTTTTGGAGCTGCCTGAATGTTCCCAAAGCATCCCCAGGCCTCCATCCTGCTCATTAGGAAGTGGAAGAAAGAGTAGAATTGGGGGCAGAGCAGCAAACTGAGGAAAATGCAGATTGGAAGAGCAGGCATCACAAAAAATCATGACAGAGAGGTGTTAGGATGTGCCCAGAGAACACAGCTCATCCCAGGTACTCATGCACTGACTGTCTTTATTAAGAAATGCTCCAGGAATTGGTAGAGAAAATGCCCAAAATCACTTTGCACCTGCAGGATGAAATGTAGGATGTGCTGTAGGGAAGTAAGGTCCTGAAAAGCTTTCCCAAATTGAGCCAGACAGAAATACAACCTTTCCAACACAGTTTGAAACCAGAGCTGGTGAAAAGCCTGGGTGGTGAGCTGGGATCCAGACCTGTTCTCCAGTTGAGTAAGACTGATGCTAATGGTAGTAATGGAGTAGTAAGTGCACTTTTAGGACATGAATTTTGAATGTTTCTGCCTTAAAAGTGGTGAGGCTCTTAGAGAACACAATGCTGCAAAAAAAGCTTTAAATTCCACTTGAAATTGTTGAATGGAAGGTGCTGTGGCAGGGTAAAGCTCCAGCATGGGAAGTCTGAAGTTTCTGAACCCAGGAAACAAACTGAACTGCTTCATGCTTTTTACAAAGCAACACTTTTCATCCCATGGCAACACAACCACTCTTGCCAAGGATTTGGCTGTTCAGGAATGGGATACTGCAGGTGCATTGGGTGCTGATAGCTGCTGTGTGGCAATGGTCAGACAGATCCTGTTGCTGAGGCTGCTTAACTTCCTTTCCACTGGCAACTCTTGAAACTGCTGTAAACAAAAAACAGTGTTTTCTTCCAACTGAAAAAATTCAGAGCAATGTTTCTGAAAACACTGAGGAAAGATTCAGCTGTACAAAATACAAAAAATACAGAATGTTCAGGTTATTTCAGTCATTCAGAAATTACTGACCTAGATAAATCCGTAACAGTGAATAATATCATATCTACTTATTCCACCACAAAGTGATCTATAGCTTTTTCTTTTCACTGGGAATAAAGTTCATCTCCTTACAAACCAAACCCCGTTGGAGCCATTAAGCAGTCGTTAATTATTGTTGTTGTAGCTGGCTGGAATGTCATTATAATGAAATATGCATTTCCTCGTGCTTGCAGAGTCATGGGTTTGTGTTCCTCCTGTAGGCAGCACAGGTTTGCTTAGGGAGAGCAGCAGCTATGTTGTCTCTCAGAAAATCTCTTATTTTAGTTTGGGTTGTGTTCATGCATATTAACTTCACCTGGGAAGAGTTACCTGGTGCATGGGGAAGAGAAGTTGGGCAGCAGTACCCAACAGATTGGGACACTATGGAGTGAGGCACAGCAGGTTTCTCCAGAAACCCATTCCAAGGGAGGAGCAAATGGTAAAAACCCAAGAGAGTCCCCTGATGTGATGCTCAGTGCAGACTGAGGGCACAGTGGTGTGCTGGGTATGCAATACAACCAAGGCTTGTACCACACCACGAGGCTCTGCCCACTGGCAGCAGCAGGTTGGGTCACTGCTTTCAGCTCAGAGGCTTCCAAGGTTCAGCCTCCAGCACCATCCCCAGTCCCTCTCCAGGACTTGCCTCATCCCACAGCTTCCCTTTCTGCCTCTGGACAAACCCAAGCTGAGCACATTGTGCTTTCGCTGGCTCTTGCTACTCCCAGATCACAAGTGCTTCTCCTCTTGCTGTCACATCCAGGAGTGCTGTACCTTAGCCATTCCCAAGATCTTTCTGAGGAGACCCAGTGTCTGCCATGCAAGCTGCTTGTGCCCTCCAGCACCAGCCCAGGAGCTCCATGAATTCAAGCACAAACCTTGTATAAAGTCACTGCCACCGTTGCTTGGTCCCTGTCCCATTCCAGAAAGCATCCCAGGGGGAGAAAGGGTGCCCAGCTCCCCTTGGTGCTCTCACTCCACAGGCTCTGAACAAGTCCCTCAGGGGAAACAGATGCACAGAGTTGCTGGAGGAGGAGGAGAAGTGCAGCCAAGTCCCTGTGATCTCCTGTTGTTCTGTCTTTGTCTTGAAGTGCTTATGGCACTTTCTTAGAAGAACATTTTCCATATAGATTGTCCACCTGAGGATATGAGATCCCTTTGTAGGCATTAGTTAGTTTAATTAAGCTTCACTGTACTTCTTTGAGAAAGGGAAATGATGCTCCCTGGGTTTTTACACCTAAGGAAACTGAGGCACGGAGAGGTTACTCATCTGCAGCAATGTCCAGAGGCAGTTTGCAAGAGATCTGGTTTGGGGTGTAGTATTTCTTCAGGAAAGAGAAAAAAAAGTCCTAAAAAATCAGGAGGGGAAAAATCCAAAGCCAGAAAAGCCTCCGAAAAGGGGAAATAATTTTTCAGAAAGCAACACATTGAAGCAATTTGAAATAAAGCATTTGGAAACAAAGCGCAGCAGTTAGCTTCAAATTAAAATCTTCTGGTGGGGAATAGGTTCTGCTTCAAACACTACAGTCTTAAACACAGGTCAGCCCTCGGTTTAAGAAGGACCAGGAGGATTTTCAGTGTTCAATTAGAACTGCCAAAGGGGTGAACAGCATAAACAAGAAGAGAGAGGGGAAGGATGTCAGGAGCAAGTCAGAGCTGGGGATGTGGAGGCATATGGTTTGTGAGAATCTCTCAGCCTTAGAAAACCAGTTTTGTTTAGCTAAGCCCCAACTCAAACACACTTGAAAATTCAGAGTTTTGCTGGGCTGGTATGGAGCTGTGAACAAGTCACTATTGTTGGAGTGAAGAATGAGGGTGCTGTGGTTTGAGCCTGGCTCCTCTGGGCAAAGAGGGCACAGCGTAGGCTTGGAGTGAGGCTGCATTAAAAACACCAACATTTGTACATGCAACGAGCAATGTCAAGCCCTTGCCTTGCTCTGCCTCTTCTCCCCAGAGACCCATCCTGCACTGCTCACAGAGGGGAACATCCACTTGCTGGTGGTTGGCATGTCTTAGTGCCCATGGGGACTGGAGCAAGCTCTGGGATGGGGACTGGTCATGCTGTGGGTGTGTAAATGCTCTTCAGCTGGGAAATCACAGCCATCCCCAAGGTCTGTGCTCAGTCCCTGTGTGCAGAGAGCTCACCCAGCACCTGCCAGCAGAGCAAGGTTGGGTTTTAGCAGCTCGGGAAATGCCTTTTCCTGCACGAGACAAGAGAAGGGAAAATAAAGAGATGAAAGTGTGGTGAGCTCAGACAGTGTGAAATAGCCCCGGGTGCCAGGGAGGGATGGGTGGGAGGTGTTGGCAGCCAAGCTAGGCTGGCTCTGCCCTGTGAGCTCCCTGCTGAGCAGGATGCTGCATGTCTAGGCACTGGTGAGTGCTCACCAATGTGCCAAGAGCCAACTGACTGATTCTCACCCCTTTGTGCTGCTTGGGCACCGCTACAAAAAACACCCAACAGGCAGGAACGGGCCCCTTTCCAAGGGAAGAGCAGTAGGATCAGTTGGAAGTTGGGATTTTGGATCATCTCATACACATATCACTCCCACCAGCTTCCTCTTAGGCCACCACTAAGACCTGAGGTAGGCAAGTGGTGGTTTGGATTAGCAGGATTTCTTTGACATGGGGTGAATCCTGGGTGATTCTCCAGCTGCTGACGCTTTCCAGACCATGTTTACAATTTGAAGGACTTAGAGGTGCAAATCCCTCCGAGGAAAATGTCTTCATCTAGAGATCTGTCATGCAATGGTGGTGATGTGTCTCTGCCATGGGAGTCATTTAAGGTGATACCTACAGATAGTATCAGCAGTGCTGTTGTTAGATGACCATCTGATCATGACTGTTGAATTCTCTCAAGGTGTCTAGTCATCTGTGTGTGGTTCTTAAAACCTCTGTGTTGGTCCTATCTTCCTCTCCAGAGCTGGGGAGATGCTCCTTTCTTGGCTTCCTCCTTGCAACAATGAGGAGGACAAGGACAGGAAGTGTAGAATTTCTCCTGCTCCATGGCCACCTCTCACCCTCCAGCAATCTGCTGGAAGAGCAAAGACCCCAAACCTATGGAGTGCAAGCAGGTCAAAAAGGAGGCAGGAGAGAAGAACAGGTCTAACCTTCCCAACCTGGTCTGCTCTTAGTCACCCAGGTTCAGGCTTCATTGTCCAGCTGAGAGTTGGCAAAGAAGGGTCTCTAGCCCCACATATGGTGCCACAAGCCCCCTGACCCTTATCCAAAGGCTGTGCTGCTTGGTGTCACTGTGGAGTCAAGAACATTAGAGCTGCAAATGACGTTGGTCACCACTTTGCAGAGCAGGGGGGGTTTGTCTGTGGGCAATTCATGTCCCACAGAAGCTGAGGAAAAGAAAGCAATAATTGAAGCTCGTGCCCATTTAAAATACCTTACATCAGAACTGAAGAACTGAAGCTGTTTTTTCCATTGCAGAAATTATTTGGCCTTGAACCATCCAGACCTCACTTGCTATTCTGCAATTGAATGGAGCCTTTTGTGAGGATTTTTAAAAATAATTACTACAAAGCACTTCAAGAGGAATTCTGATTGTCGTCTAGTTTTCATTTCATGCTTTCATGACATTTTTGTTCAAGGATGAATCTTTTATGAAATGTCTGTTTTAGGTTACACCCTCCAGAACCTTATTATTTGCCTTAAAAATTCCATCGGGGCAGGAGCATATTCTTTAAGCTCTCCCATTAGTATAACTAAATTCATCAGAGTAATATTACTATTCATGCAAAATAGGTGTCGTCTTTCTTTAAACCTCTTGGCAAGTGGTTAAACTGATTTTAACAAGTATGCAGTGCCAACTTCTTAAAGCTTTGAAAAGTCTGAAGATTCCCAGGCTGCAAAGGACTATTTACATGGTTAAAATTATACACATATCCCCTCTACTTAAAACTGTCCCCTCATCACTTAAGACCCTTGCAAATCCATTCTGACTTCAAAAGAAGAAAAAGTTCCTCTTCCAAGAATTTTTTTTCTCCCTGTTAGCACAGCCTAGGCTTTCCAGGTTGTGACAGCCACCGAGTTTAACTCAAGGGCCAAATTGAGCTTGGAGTTTCATGGATGCTACTGCCATTGAGAGAGGAAATTAATGAAAGGTCTTGTGTTTTTAAAAGCCTATTGAAAAATTAATTGTAGAGATAAAAGACCTTGGAGATGCCATTGTCCATTCTTGTAATACATAACATCCCAAGTGATGCCAGGAAATCCTGTAGAACACTTGTTCCTCAGCTGATCATCAAGATTACAAATCACACCTTGACTCCTTGGTTGTCCTTACCCCTCCAAATCCCAACTCCTTTCCTCAGCCACTGCAACAAATGACTCTGAATGACCCTGATGCTCACAAAAGGAAAACTTCAAAGTTGTTTCCACAATGAATTCATGGGAACTAATTGGTTTAATTCAGAGAAATGTTGAGGGCAGGATATTTGCAAGTGTATTCAGCCAAGGAGCAGGAACCCACAACGTCATGGGTAGTACAGACAGGTGTAACTACACAGGCAGAACTCACCCAAAGGATCTACAATCTCCCCACAGAGCTGTAAACTTGAAATTCCATTAAAAGATGAAAAGAATTGTTCTCATCTGAGAACTGCACTTAGGGAGCTGCTCTGGCCCGAACTCATATTTGCAAGTGTATTCAGCCAAGGAGCAGGAACCCACAACGTCATGGGTAGTACAGACAGGTGTAACTACACAGGCAGAACTCACCCAAAGGATCTACAATCTCCCCACAGAGCTGTAAACTTGAAATTCCATTAAAAGATGAAAAGAATTGTTCTCATCTGAGAACTGCACTTAGGGAGCTGCTCTGGCCCGAACTCCTTTATTACAGATGAAAAGAATTGTTCTCATCTGAGATCTGCGAGTTATTGAACTGCACTTAGGAAGCTGCTCTGGCCCGAACCTTTTGTCTTTATTACCCTCTGAAAAACCTCTTGAAAACTTCCTAGAAATTCTGGTTTTCCCAGGAAAGTATCATGGTGATGTCAGGGAATGTCCTGTATTTGCTCAGGATCCATGTCTCATTTCCAGTCTCATGTTGGGGGTTGTCTCAAGCATGAGGAAGTTACTGTGCTGATCCTAGCAGGGAGAATTAGGATTTGATAAAGTGCTCTGGCACTGGAATCACACAAGTTACATGTGTTCCTACTGTATTCCTGTGCTTTACTTTCTAACTGTTTTGAGCTGGGCTGGGCTGCAAAATGGAGTGGTATTTTCAGGAAGATGCTGTGAGTCCTGTGCTAGGCACATTTGTAGGAGCCCTCTCATTTTTGCACACATAACTCAAAAAACTGAGATGCTAACAACGGCTGTGAAGTCAAAAGTTGTTCACCTCCTGTGTTTTCATCTGGGCCATGGTTGGAAAAAACCTAATATATGTGTGTGTAGCATGGTGGGGGAATGGGGTAAATGGTCAACCACAATGCACAGATCCAGATTGGGATCTAAATAGTTTTAAGTTCAGGAGTGCTCATATTCTGGGAGCAGGTTCAAAGCCATCTCTAGATTACACAGACCTGTCTGCTGGACTTGTTGCTGTACCTGTCTGACTCGCAGAGCGACCAGGGGAATATCTTTCTTGAAAGCCTCTCATTAGAGAAAATATGAATTACAAAAAGTAACTCAATCCCTACCTAGGCTCCTTGCCATGCTGCTTTCCCACTTTCTTCAAAGGAAAGTTCTCCTGTATTTTGTGTGGATTCAAATCAACACATAAAGGAAAATATGTGTGTTTTTAAGCCCAGCAATCAGCTGGGAATCTGCACTTGAGGGAGAGATGCTGACTGCAACAGAGTCAGGTCAAAAAGTCTCTGTGTTGATTTGCTGCTAAGACTTCCAAGGCAAAGAGATTGTTTTTTGCTGCTAAGACTTCCAAGGCAAAGATACTGTTTAGGCAAGAAAAAAAAAAAAGTAGGAATTTTATGGAGCACTAGGCACATCCACTTATCTGGTTGTGAAAGTTGTGCAGGCTGGTGGAATGGCTTTTATTGTACTTCATGGGTGAAACAGGAGGGTGATGGAGCTCAGGGCTGGAGATGGTCCCATCATTTGTGCTGGTTTGTCTCATCCCACAGAGTGACCCCAGGCCTGGGACTCTGCTTAGGTGTCTTCATAATAAACACAAGTCCTGGTGACAGCAATAATTGCACGTGTTCCTCTGCAAACAGGTGCTATGTGGTCTAGAGTTTAACATGTGGTTGAGCAGTCTCTGTCCTTCCAAAGGGAATCAGAGCAGCAGGATCTGAGCTGACAGGCCCTGAGTGTTATTGTGTGCAGCACCTCAGGATACCTGGGGTCTGAAAGGGAGTTCTTTTATACCATAGCCATCTCTGCACTTCCCATCAAGTGCCCTGCATTTATTTGCAAGGCTTCTGAGATGTGTTTCATGGTTTGAATGGGGCCATTAGGAGAATCCCCAGGAGCTCCCAGTGGCTGAGGCTGGGCTGGAATCACTTCCCCAGGATGAGCAAGGAGTGAATAGCTGAGCTCCTCTGCTCCACTCCTAGCCCGGAGTGACCAGCTCATGACAGCACTAATTAAGAAGCAGTCAACTCTCACTTTCAAAGCAAAGCTGCTGTCAGCAGGAGAAGGGAGAAATCCCTTTCCCTTGGCAGGAGGTTGGTTAGTGGGACAACCACTGGACAAAACCAAGGAAGCACAAAGCACTCAGCCTGCCTCTCTCCATACAATGGGATGTGGATCTTTGAAATGTAAAAGTTACCTTCCCAAAGAGAAGAGAAGTGGTGAAGAACAGAACCAAATTGCACTTCCCTGATCTTTTATTTTTTTTATTAAGGCTGTTTAAGGATCTTTTGATCTCACTGAGGTATTTATTATCATGGACTATTTGTCTGCAAATAGTCTAACACTAACCCAACTTGCACCAGGAGAGGTTCAGACTGGATATGAGGAAAAATTCCTTCACTGGCAGAGTGGATTGGCTCAGGCTCCCCAGGGAGTGGTGGGGTCACCATCCCTGGAAGTGTTTAAAACAATGAGTAGAAGTGGCATTTCACAGAATGGCTTAGTGGGCATGGAGGGGTTGGTCACAGCTTGGACTTGATCTTGGAGGTCTTTGCCAGCCTTAATGATTCTGTGGTTCTATAGTGAAGGGTCTCTGTGGCACTTGGCAAAATGGTTTAGTGGCCATGGTGATATTCAAAGGTCAGACTTGATGACCTTAGAGGTCTTTTCCAGCCTTAATGATTGTGTGATTCCATGAATGGTGAGAACATTGAGAACATAAAAGTTGGGTTGGAGGGGACTTTGTCCCAGATCTGTCTCCAGTGAGGTTTAGGTGGATTTTCAAAGTGGAGTCCAAATTCTTGCCTGGGCTCTCTGAGCACTGAATATTACTGAGTAAAATCCTTCTCCTAATGCAGCCCCATTTGTGGGATCACCCTCTGACAGTCACATCACACATGTGACCTCTGTGGTCATGAGCACCAGATCTCCTCAAACAGGTTGTAACTGAGGTTTGCAGGGGCTCAATCCTGGGATCCCCTGTTTGTTATCCCAAGGGATAACAACTTTCTCCAGTCAGTAGAGGCTGCAGCACTAAAGCCTCAGCCCTTCAAAGTGCATGCAGGTAATGGGAGAGGAAGGTTGTGTTAATTAACCTTGTAACATGCAACCAGTAAAATTTCACCTGGAATATCCATCCTCCAAGCACCTAGAGAGCAGAACAATGTCAACAAATTGGACAGGATTCAGAGAAGAGCAATAAAAATGATGAAAGGGCTGGACTGATTTATGAGGAAGGATTAAAAGAGTTACATGTGTTTGGCTTGGCAAAATGATGACTAAGGGTGGGATATGGTGTCTGTCTGCAAGTGTGAGAGGGGTGTAAATACCCAGGGAGGATGGGAATTATTTAGCCTGGTTCAAGTGGGAGTAATAAGATTAAATAAAGGAAATAATCTTTGTGACTGGGTTGAAGGAAAAAATTCTTCATGGTGAGAGCCCATTTCCCATGTGGAATAATCCCCCAAAGGAAATAGGTGCAGCCTCAGGACTTGAATCATTAGAGGGAAGGTGGGGAAAACAACACGTGAGCTGGAAAATGCCAATTCCTGTGATTCCAGCCATGCCATGAGGGCAGTTAGGATGTTTGTATCCAGCTATTAGCCAAAGCTTTGATGTGGGGAGGAATATAGAAGGGGAAGAGTGGAAAAAAAAAACAAACAACAAACCCAACCAACCCAATAACAATTGTACAAATTATCTACGTATTCAAAACTGCAAATTCAGAAGGGAAGAAATTAGTGCAAGTTTCCCAAAGAGTGCCACTGCCAGGCTGTTGGGAAGGGTTGTGAAACCCTGTGTGATGGGGAGAGAACTGACCTTGCACATCCAGCAGTGCCTGTGAACACAGCCCTGAGCCCCTGCGTGACAAAGCAGCTCAGGATCGAGTGGGAATCCAAATAAAGCCATTAGCAGGCTCCTAGTTACCCTAATAGCTGCTTATTTGTACTGTGCTTTTTCTAACAATAATTAAAAGAAAAGGTTTTTTCCCCCCTGTAATTGTGAAAAGAAGTTAAAAAATGGTAATAATACGAAGAGAGCAACTCCACATTACAAACAAGAACCATATGTTGACTTATCATGGGAAATATGTAAATACAGGCTCGGGCTGATCCGGAGCACATGTTGTTAGTCATGAAGCAGCTATTTAAAATTCCATGGCTGGATCATTAACTTCACAGTATCCTTTATGGAAGACAACAGAGGGCAAATAATCAGAGTGGCATTGGAAATAGCCTTTTTCTGAAGAAACCTCATTTAGCTGAGTTTTATAGGAAGCCCTTTGTGATCTGTCAGCTGAATCGGAGCAGGGTCTCCTCTGCACTGGTGAACTGGGATGGCTTTCTGCTGCACCAGTAACATGCCCTGGCTCAGAAATTCCCTTTGGATGCTCAGAGGTTGTCTATTCTCCTCCTGCCTGTACCAGGGCAGCAAAACACCCTGAGGAAGAGCCAACGAATGTCTCACCTCTAGGTCCCATTTGAAATGTGGTTTACCTGGAAGGATGTGGTGATTGATCAGACAGAGGAGGGTTTGTCCTGAGGTTTCTCTAAAGCTGTGGCTGTGCAAAGCTGGTGTTCAAATCTTTGCTTTGCTGCATATTTTCTTAGTCATCCCGGGCAGGTCACTTCTGCCTCTCATCTCTTTCTTTTCTCAGTCGATCCAGACAAGACGACTTCTCTCTGGGGCCAGCTGTGATCAAAGGAGGGCTAGATTGAAAGAGATTCCATAATTAGGAGAAAACCTCATAAAATGCAAGAAAGAGATCCTGGACCCCAGAGAAGGCTCTGCCTTAAGCAAACGCTTTAGAGCGGTGAAAGGATGGATTTAGACTAATGCAGTAACTGAGATGGGCATTGCCTTGTCCCTCTTGGGCTGTGCAAGGACAAAAACCTCTTGGAGCCTGTTCCTGTGACCCCTGCTTTGGTGTTTTTGTGCAGTAGCATCTGCAGAGAGCCCTGGGCAGGAGGCAGGGGGAGAGGCTGAGCAGGCTGCAGGGGTTAAAAGTATTGCTAAGCCTGTAAATTGGGACCAAACACATCAGAATCCTCAGTTTCCATCCCAGAAAGTTGGTGGGAGGCAACATTTTGCAAAGGTCCTGATTTGCACAGGCCTGGCTGCTGCTCAATGGTGGTTTTTTTGGAAAAAAAAAAAATTTTAAAAAAACTCTGTGTCCTCCCAGCCAAAATTCAGAGCCCCACCAAGAGTCTTGGTCAGCCAAGAGCTCAGCAGTGCCCAAAGAGAACTGATTTCCCAGCAGTGAGGGAGCCCAGAGACATCCCCAGTCAGGGTTTGAGTACCAGCTGCTCTCTGGGAGATGCTGTGTAAGTGGTCCACGTGATGAGCATATATTGGGTGAAATGGGAAGGGCTGAAATCAGGAGCAGGTCAGGCCCCACCACAGCACCTGTGCCCATGTTCCTCTGACTGGTGCAACACAGAGAACTCCTGATACTGGGAAAGGCCTCTACAGGCTTTATTATGGGGCAGAACAACCTGATTCATTATTTGCCCATCAGACTGAAATATTTGTGCAGTAATTTGGAGGCACAGGGAGAAAGGGAACAACTTCCATCACTTGGTGTCTCCTCCTGTGGCAGGAGCAGCAGCTTCTGGGCAGGTGTGACTTGGCCAAGCTGCTCCAGATCCACTCTTTGCATCTTCAGTGAGTGCCCTGACGTGTCCCCAGTGTTGTCCCTGCATTGCTCCCAATCTCTCATCCCACCTGACATCCTGAGGGCATCACCCAAACATTCCATGTCCTCTGCACACACTGAACGGGTCAAGTGCCACCGATGCTATCTCAGGGCAGTGCTGAGGATTAGAGCAGACAAGCAGCATGAGGACAGGGGAAGAAAGGAGTCTGGGAGAATCAAAATCATCAAAAAGTTGTTGGAAGGAGGGAGAGCTAAAGGAGAAGCTTAAAGGAAGCCATTAATATTAATTCAGGGAGATAACAGGAGTTCAATGACCGCATGAAAGAGAGGAAAAACCACAACTGTAAGTGCAGGAGCCACTGAGGAAGATGGGAGCTGCTCTGAGATGCTCCACATGGAAGAAATGCTCCAGTGATGTGAATCTGGAGAGCTGTATCTGAGGTTTGGGAGCTGCAGGTGACAGTGGCTGATGTGACAGGGAGATACAGGAGAAATAGAGTTGCAAACTGGTTGTGTTAACCAAAGGACCTTATGGGGTGTCTCTCTGGGATGCTATGGGTGTCCCAGGGCTCCTGACTGGGAATCACAAATCTAGTGTCTTCTGACTTTCTGCTGCTCAAGTTGGCAGCCTAAGCTTGGGTTTTGGTTTTTTGGTGCCTCTTATTTAACAGCTCGACAGTAACTTCGTTAGAACAGAGCCTCGTACGAAAATGCAGCAATTCCCAATCATGCAGTGCTAGAGAGGTTTTGGTTGTCCCTTTTACAGCAAAATCACATGAAAATGCAAATGGTTCATGAATAGGAACCTTAGGGCATGTCAGAAAAGCAATCAGCCCAAGCAGGGGTTGGGCTGGGGCAGGGCAGTGTGTCTGTACATCCTCCAGCCCCAGGTCACCTGGGTGTGCAGGTGGGGACAACAGTGAGTGACCAGGATGGTGATGGGGTTGAGGTGACCCAGAGGTGACCATGGGGCTAAGGACCTGCATGACAGCCCAACCTTTGGGGGGTTGTGTGGCACACACCCCTGCAAGCCCCAGAACCTTCCTGAGGAGCTGTGGATGAGCAGATGGGAAGCTGGAACTAACCCACTGGCTTTGGGATCTCTTGATAACAGAGTTTGTTTAAACTTTGGTTTTGATTTTTTGAGAGGAAGCAATGTTTGCTCTTTTGGTGGTGGTTTTTTTTTTTTTCCCCCTTCTTGTGTTTTGACAGTGTTGTTTCACTGGGGCACTTTTATGAGGAGCATTTTATTATTTTACTATGTTATTCATCTGCATTTTAATTGCACACAATAAAACTTGAAAGCTCCCAGCAGAGAAAATCCTATAGTACTTCCTATCCTGTCCCACTGGGGATGAATTGCTGGGGTCACATCATTTGTCAAGAAACAGGCCTGAACCCTTTGGAAGGAACACACTGATTATCCTGAGCTATAACAGTGACAACTTTTAATTGGTGTTGTCAAATGGTTAAATTTAACCCACCTTCATTTTGGGTGTGATTTGAATGGAGCTGGTATTGTCTGGAGGCAGGATGAGACAGACCCAAGAGAAACAAGTCTTCTTGGATGAAATGTCAGCCCAAATTCCCTGGCAAATGCTGTGTCAAAGTACCAGGGGAGAATCCAATCCCTGTAACATTTGCCTCCTGCCCCACCAGCACTGCTGGGTTTGGGTTAACTCTGCAGAGAATTGTCCAAAACCCTTTCATATTCACCCAGTACAGTTGGGTTTGGTTTTATCCTCTAATCTCCAAGACAAAAAATTCCCAGCTAAATGTGCCTCTAGGCAAATCTCTGGAAAACTCCCCTGCAAAGCTCTGTGGGATTTGGAGCTCATTCCCCATCCAATGGAGAGTATGACTGGGGCTGAGCACACCCTGAGTTCCTCACCCACCCAGACCCATGCTGCACCCCATAGTCCCACCAGAGCCAGCTAATTCTGCAGAAAACCCTCCAAAATTCAGCCATGAGTCAGGGTTAGACCTTCAGGTCTCCATGCATGAGCCACAGAGCTTGTGCTGGTTCCTCACAAGCACAGGTCAATGTCTTGTGCTTGAAGGATTATGATCTGTAAATCACTTTATCCTCTACCTCACTGTGGCTCTCTATTTTCTGACAGCCTCTTTCTCCATGTAATTATTAAAGAGAGGAGGAAAAAAAAAAAGCAAGTTAAAGTTTTCCTGCAGAAAGTGAGGCAGCTTAAGTTGCATCCAAGAAAAAAAAAAAAAAGGTAGTCTTCTATGAAAACATCATCTATCCATCCCTTCTGCCCACCCCCAGCTGATATTTAAGGGATCAGAAGCAGCACTGCAAGGCAGCATTTAAATCAGCCCAGCTTCATGTACTCCTGCACCTGTGTTTCTCATCAAACCTGCTACCAAAAGGACTGGTTAAAAGTGCTTTGATCTGACTTTAAATATCCCCAACCATCAGGAACTGGAGGCATTTTAATCTGATTTTACTGGAACTGCGCCGATTTAAGGAAAACAGAACCCAAAATTAAGTTCATATTTTCCGTTAATCCCTGGAGTTTGGAAGGAGAAGATTTTTGCTGAGAGTGGGAATGGCAGGAGGAGAACCTCAGCTCTCCACTGTGGCTGTGGCTGGTTGTAGGAGCATCTTTGGAGCAGCATTTTGCCATCAGCTGTGCAGGGCAAGAAATCTGCTGCTCCTTCCTTTTAAGCTTTTTTTTGGGTGTTTATTTCCCTCTTCAGTTTCTTTCCTCGTTGCATTTAAAACCTGAGTTTATCTCCATAACTCTAAATCAGGTGACACATCTCATGCAGTACCTCACAATGAGCAGCTCCTCCATCAAGAGGTCAATATTTCTGGTCCTTGTGCTCGAACCTGGCAACTCTGGTGCAAAATCCTGAGTGTGATTTAATTGCCTAGGGCCTGATCTCACCTCCACCTGCCCATACTCTGTTGCCCACACTCATTTCCCTCGAGGGAGTACTAGAAATCCTCTCTCCCTCCTCTCCCATCCTGCTCCAGCTTGGAGCATGGAGACATCTCTGGAGCATCTCTTGTTAGCTCCCAGCCCTGTCTGCAGAGCAACCTGACAGGACCAAGCCAGAAATTCAAACCACCCCCTGTTTGTTGCCTGCACATCCTATTTTCCCTCCCCTCTGATGTGTTTGTGTGAGGCAAAGTTGGG
>NW_008693036.1:5327-14984 GCF_000695815.1 Acanthisitta chloris | reverse complement strand
CCTGCGTCAAAGCGCGGCCGGTGTCACCCCGTGACTTGGAGCTGAGGAGTCAGCCTGGAGAACAGCTTTAATAAGGAGTTTATTCTCAGGCTACCTGCTCAGCAGATGTTTCTGTTTGGTTTGGTTGATGTTTATTTTAATTCTTCTCCTAATGTGCCTTTTATAATGTCTTCTGGCAGTGCTTGTCGACCTGTGTTGGCTGGATGTTAGTCTCTGTTGTTAAAGGCAAAGCTTGGGCTGCTCTGAGCTCTGTTATCTTCAGATCTCTCCAGTTACACTTAAGAACTTGCTAAAACACTCAGCTGTAAGCTTTTTTTATTTTTTTTCCCAGGACAGCACAGGATTTTCCCAGTGCTCCTGTGTGTCTCCTCTCCTTGCCCTTGCAGGAATTGTGGCATCTTGCTGTGAACCATCATCTCAGCTCTTCCCTAGCCACAGCCAACAGGACCAAGCTGCAACATACAGCAGATTCCCCTTCCCTTCATTGCTGGGTAGAAATCCTTGATGTTATAAGTAGGATTTTTGGGGCAAACGAGGCTGGCTGAAGAGAGAGAGATGTATGAGCACAGCAAAGACTGAGCCTGATCTCGGTGTGGTGGTGGGTTCATCACAAATAAGATGCATGCCCAGACAGGGCAGGCTGAAGGATTATCTATCTCCCACCCTGAGGGGGAAAAAAAAAAAAAAGAATCTTTTGGTTTCCCAGTGGCCAATTGTTTGGCTGGACATTGATTGAGAGCTGAGGCTCAGATAAAGGCTGCAGGGTTGGCGATAATATCAAAAAGGCAGTCGGAGTCTGGGGCCAGCCAAGTTGTCATTTCCTAATTCTGCTGCTGCTGTCATCCAGCCTTCTGGGGCACTGGAGAGTCTGGAGTGAATTCTTGCAAAGTATTTTCAAAAATAAAGTCAAACTCTTCTTCCAGAGCAGCTCTCCCACCCCAGCCCCAGCTCAGCCTGCTCTTGGAGATTGTGCTAAACTTCAGCATTTGATCAGGAAATAAAGAGAGAGGAGATAAAACATATAGGTAGAAATCAATGGAGCCTTTAAAGGCTGTGCTGTGCAAAAGGCTGCACTTTGCTGTTGTCTTTCTGAACCCTGTGAAATGCTGGGAAACTGTTTTTAATAAACAAGAGTTCAAACAGTGGGGCTCCGTAGCCAACAGTCACGCCTTAAACTCTAAACTTTACATGAAAACTCTCAGATCCCTTTGAACTCTTTTTTTTTTTTTTTTTTCTTCCCTGGCAGAGGATTCCAGTGTTTATGCATTTTTTTGAGATTGCTGGCGGGATCATGAGGAGGGTTTTAATATTTTTTTTTAAACAATCTCCTGCCTTCAGAAACCATTAATGCCCACTAAGAAACATCAAGGCATTGCTTTGAAGTGCCTTCTGGCTACAGCCCTCTTACACTCTTTGGTTACTGTGCAATCAAATAATTAAATGGAGTCTCAAAAAATAGTTTTACCTGGTAATTAAACACCCCACGTTGGACAGTTGCAAGGGGTTTTAAAGGCATTGCAAACCTACAAAGGCTTGAAACACAAAAGCACTACATGCTCCTAGAATAAGTGAGTAGACACTTTCTCCCTGCTTTGGCAACCTTTCACACAGGCAAGGTGAGAGCTCACCCTCCTCTTCCCAACATATCCAAGGTCAGGGCAGTGAATCCCAAAGGAGAAAGGACAGAGCGCAGAGTCGTAAATTAGCAAAGCTAAACTCTTGAAGATTTTTTTTTTTTTTTTTTTTGCATTTGTTTGTTTGCTTTGGAATAAACAGTAAGGAAGAAAGAGTTGGAAATAGTATTTTGGCTACTTCATCAAATGTTGGATTGTAGGCCAGCAGCCATCCCAAAGGCCATGGAGCCTGAGTTGGACACGAGCTGTCTCTACAGGCTCTTGGGCTCTGCACAGCAGCTCTCAGGAGTGCCAGGACACGATGCCACCCGTGCCAGGTGCCATGGGGACATCTCTGCTAGGCTGTGCTTGGCAGGGAACACTTGGGCTCCTCCTTTTGTGGAAGTACAAGGGCATTTTGGTGACAGCTTTGGAAGGATGGGGCGGGTGTTGTAGTGGGGTGTGTAAGATCCAGTGGCCAATAATAATTCCCTGACTGGGAGGAGAGGGAGAGGGTGAGGATCACTTCCTCCACTCCTGCAGGAACTCCTCTCCCTTTTGAGAGGGAAGCTTTCTGAAACCTGGTTGTTTCACTTCCCAGAAGTTAGCTGAGAAAGTTTTCTCTGGTTCCAACCGAAATTGGCCTCTTCCTCTTCCTGGAGCTCAGCTTTGATCTGGGCATTTGAATCTCAATGCAAAACCTTGGTGCTTTGCCTGCTTTTTGCAGGGTAGCACCACTGGGAGGGTTTAACCCCTCCACAGCCATTCCAGCCAGAGTGGGCTCCCCACTGGTCACTACATCAGCTGTCCCCTTGCTATTCCTGAATCATCTTTGGATGGTTTCACAGCATCATTCCCAGGAATGGTGTCCCATCCCCAAACCTTCCTTTGCCTCTGTCCTGCTGGGGCTGGTGGAGGGTGGTTGGTGTCTGAAGTAGAAGACCCTCAGGTGCTGTGTGACCCTATAATATTTGTACCTGGAGAGGGGAGAGCCTTGCTGTGGAATGTTTGGGAAAAGGATGTTGTGTTTGTAGGGCTACCAAAAACCCTTTAGCGATGTAAGGACTTTAGGAATAAAGAACTTCGGGAAAGGCTCAGACCTTTTGTTCCAAGCTCTGCTAGGCTGCTGCAGCCACCTGAAAATACTTAGAAAGGGTGGAGGGATTTTGGTGGGCTCCATGCTGTGCTATTTTAGGGCTGGATGAGACCTTGAGGGACCAACTGGGCTCCCTCCCAGGGAGGATGCTGAGGGTGCAGCTCCTAAAGTGAGGGAAAGGGAAGAGCCAAGGTCGCACCACCTTGGCCATGCATCCCATTTATCCTTTGAGTTTGGAAGGATTTGGGGGAAATAAGTGCTTGCTTTGAGCCAAAGAGAAGAAGCAAGAGGAAAGAGAAGGCTGCCCTGATGGTGGGAGCAGGAACAGGGAGTGCTGTGACTGCAGATGAGGAGCAGCATGGGTGATGTGCATGAGGAATGACGAGGAGGTGGTTTCAAAGCAGGATGAACTGTAGGGTTCAGAGATGTTCCAGACTCCTGCAGGGCCCCAGACAAATGTTGAAAGCCAGAATTCCCAGAGGGTCTTTCTGTTTTCTTTGTAAAAAATAATAATAAATAAAAAAAAAAAATCTACCTGTCAAATCTTGTCATGTGAAGAGCTGAATTAAGGAAGGCAAGACTTAATGGGCTTTCTGCCCTAAAAATAGATCTTCTCATGAAAGAGATGAAGGGCATTGCCCAGGGAGGTCAGCCAAAATTGTCTGAAATTATGCTATCACCTAGATCTGATGTCCAAAATTAGCTTCCTCTCTTGCTATGTGGGTTCAGTGCTCCCTGAAGATTAAACACATCACAACACTCATTTAATTTAAAAGAGAGGCTAAAACATATGGCAGACCATGGTTTAAATGTTAGAAAAAAATTCATCCTGGGACTCTTCATTATGATTAGTAACATGCTAATGAGGACAAGGGGGAAAGGAGTGTGTGCTGGCTGTGAGGGGAGGCTGTGGGCAGGAACCAAGGACTTTGCTGGGAAGAATGAAAAGGACCTGAACCAGAGCTGCTCTCACCATCCAGAACTAGTCTGGTCTTTTTTCAGTAAAGGAAGGAAGATGATTTGCCTTAAATAATTCTCCAGCCTCCTCTGTGTGGGTGTTTTCTGGGCTCTGTGATTAAGAGCGTTTGAAAGCAATGGGATAGGAACCTCATTTAAAGACTGAGTGTTCCTTTCTTTTTCCCTTTTTAATTAATCTGAGGTTGCTACAGGAATGGAGTAGTTGGATGGAGGTGTTTGAGGAACATGAGGTTAATGGAAGGTGAAAGAGGAAGCGAATACAGTTGCCAATACAAGCCAAGCAGAGTGTGAACCAGCAGATGTTCCAGCCCTGACTCATGGGTTTAGAGGGACTAAATTCCCAAGGTGGAGGGGAGAAAATAACCCCAGGGAGACTTGGGAAAGGCTGTGGGGGAACAGGACATGCTCCTGATCGTTGCAGCTGGGAAAAAGAGGGAGTTTTCATGGGACTTGAGCAACACAACAAGACTGGTGCTGTTGGAAGTAACATCTAGTCATTCATAAAGGGAGGGGGGATTTCATTTATTTATTTTATTCTAAGCTCATGGTTTTGGGGGGCAGTTTTTGGTCACTGGCTCAGATGCTTTGCACTCTTTGAGCCAGGCAATGCCAAACATTCAGGGTAGAGAGAGAAGAGCAGCATTAAGACACTTGTATGTGCTGTGACCTACCTGGGAGCAAGGGATGGGATGCTCTGAGCATCCAAATGCAGCCCATTTTTTGCTGAGGGAAGCAAAATGCAGCTTTCTATGGTCCTTGTCCCCACTCAGCTCAAGAGAGGAGACCCAGCCCTGCAGCTGTCCCCTCCCCAGCACAGTCCATCCCCACTCCCCACTGCTCCCAACCTTTATTTAGGACCAAGCAAGACCATTGTGTCTCATGGCCACACACCCCCAACAAATTCCAGCTGTGAAAAACTTGGGAAAATTTCTTTTTCCCCAAAATTCCTCAGGGCAATGCATGCCCATGACTCCCAGCCTCCACAGACCTAACACTCCTGAGGACCGTTAAAGGTCCATCAGTGTGTTTTAATTGTGCTGATGTTTTTGTTGGACCAGGACCCATCCTGCAGAGCCAGCACATGGCTTTGAAGCTCACCTGGCCACCTCTCACCCTGGTCTCACTGGCAATTATCCACCCAGCTACGGTCTGAGGCAGGTAGGGCCACCTACCTCTGTGGGTGCTGTGGGGCTTAAGGAGTGTTTTCAGCTTGCTTTGAAGACAAAAAATGTGCTAAGTATTAGTGTGATTTAAGCTTGTGGAGTGGTTAGGGATCCCTCACACTCTCCTTCCTGCAGTGCTTGAGCCCTGCTCAGGTTTGCTTCTGCACATCAAGGCTCCTGTTGTGGATGTGCCTCCTCTGGAAGGACCCAAACTGGGATATTTTGGATCTCACCTCTGGAAAAGGACTGAAACCTGGGACATTTTGGGTCCCTTCCCTGGTTAAGGACCAAAACTGGGACATTTTGGGTCCCTCATCTGGAAAAGGACCTAAATTCGGGACATTTTAGGTCCTTCCTCTGGAAGAGGACCCAAACAGGGATATTTTGGGTTCTTCCTCTAAAAAGGGACCTAGAACATGACATTTTGGGTCCCTCCTCTGGAAAAGAACCCAAACCATGATATTCTGGGTCTCCCCTTTGGTAGGGTCCATATCAGAATATTCTGGGTCTCTCTGTCCTCTGGAAGGATCTAACACAGGACATTCCCACACCATGAGCAGCTCTTATTGCCAAGAGGAGTGTACATGGTTTTTGTTAAACCTGATTCAACTTAAGCTAAACTGAAAAAAAAACCCCACTTAGGTTAAAAGAAGGTTCTTGCTCCCTCTCAATCTTCTGTCCTGTTTAAAAACAAAATTGGTTGGATGTTACTTTTAAGCTGTAAGAGCAGAACTTTCCCACGCTGCCTCTCCATTTAGCAGTGAACATGCCAGACCTGTAATCAGGATCTTTATCCCAAGACAAGCTAAAAAACAAAATGTTTCTGAACTGCTGAAGGTAGGTGAACATTTTCAGAGTGTCACATATTAAGGTGGTGTCTAACGAGCTCCATGTCCCACTTATAATTGAAACAGAAGAGAGTATTCACTTTTCATTCATTTTAAAAAGACTATTCAAATACCCTTTCATCTCTGCTAAACAGCCTGCCATGTATTTGAAGCCATTTTATATTTTGTTTCTACAGACATCCAAAAAAACAGAGGTGAGTATTTTGGAACATTGATAGAAAGATGCAAAGGCTTGTGAGGCACTGAATGGCTTCAAGCTGCCTCAAACACATTCATCTTCCCAAGAAGAATTAGGCACAGTGTGATTCATTTTAATAGCAGAAGAAAAATAATACTACGATGTAGTGCTAAGTTCCCAACCTTTGATGGTTGACTAAAAAAAGAGAGCGAGGGGGAAAAAAATGTATCTTTCTTCCCTTATGTTGTTGAAGTCTCCCTACACCCATCCGTTATGTCCAGCTTATCAATTAAGATGAACCCCATGAACTTCAGATGGTTTTTTTAAAACAAGGCACCATCCATTTAAATGTGTAAAACTGCCTGCAGCTCCCTTGAACTGCAGGATTCAGTCCCCAGCTCTGTGTACTCGGTGTGAAGTTGAGCCCTTTGATACAAGTTTTACTGATGTTTTAAATGAAGTCTTCTCAAACACACAAAATAACCCAGATAATTTAAAACCTCATAGAAAAAATAGGGTGGAGAGAGGAGAGGAAAAAAAAAAAAAAAAAAACCAAGTCAGTGCCATTGGTGTAGCAGAAGCAAAGGGTTAGCTCTGGTTACCAACAGGACAGACCAAAAGTGGTTCCACAATTGTTTTCCCAGCATTACTCGCTTGAGCAGGGGAAGGTCTGGGTGACAGCTGGGAGACAAATCCATCCCTGCTATGGGCAGCTTCCCTCAGGAACAAATTAAGCTCATTCAGCTATAAAATGGGGTTTGTACCAGAACTCCAGGCGAGGGGGGAGGAGCTCCTGGAGCTCATCCTGCTCAGCAGCTTCCAGCAAACCTCTCCCAGTTCATCTTGGCCAACACCACCACGTGAGCCAGGACTTTACAGAGCTGGGTTTGCTCAGGGCTTTACCAAGCTGGGTTTACTTGGCAGGGGATGCAGGTGGACAGTCCTGGCTCCATCACACCTAGGGGAGACTGTGACCATCCCCACGGCCCAACACCAAAACCTTCTGATGAGAAGAGTCTGAGGACCACGACATCCCTTTGGACATCACACCCTGGTTCCATCAGCCCCATCAGGTGGGTCTGGCAGTGCAGTCTGGGCAGTAAGAGCAGGCTAAAGTTGTAGGTGAGTTACCCAAAGGAGCTGTAAATGATTCAATTCTCACACTGAAGAGCAGTCCCAGCTTTGTCTCCTTGAGCATCAACCACTTCCCAAAGAACAGCCCCTGCCAAGGCAGGGAGAGAGAGGGCAGAGCTCAGCAGTTCCCTCCAGCTACCACCACACATGAGCAAAAACCAAAAAAAAGCCTTTAAAGGGTGAAAAAAAAGTCAAGACAATAGTAATTTGAAAAATATAAAATTTTAATAAAGGCTACATCTCTTAATTACAATAATTATTGTACCAAGTAATTTTTTTTTCTTTAAATGAAACTCTTTATAATGCATAATTTACAGTATAAGTAGAACAAAACAAAAAAAAATGCCATGGCAAAAGTCATGAGTACAGGACTTGTAATAAAAGGCATAAAATAGATTTATACATAAACCCCTTAAACAAGCAAGGGAAAGCTTGAACCCTGAATATAGGGCGACGCATGGTCTCGTAACACCATGCAGGCACAGGTACTGTACTGATTCCATTAAAAAACACTAGAGATAGTGTATTAATATTTTCACCATACCTTTTTTCTACAATATATACAGACTTACACGAAGTAGCAATGGCAAACAGAACGCACAGATTAACTTAATCAACACAAAACCCAACGGTCGAAATGCAAAGGTCTACCTCAGGCAAGGGTTGCTCTGTCCCTAAAAAAAAAAAAACCCCACCACGTGCACACAAGGAGCTTTGAGAGCCTTCACCCACATCACATCTCCTCCCCAGGCCACACATGGGTGTTAAGGTAAGGCAAAATAAAAGCCCAACCAAACCCAACCACACTCCACGCCGAGCTGCAAACACACCCTGTCCCAGCTCCACGGCCTTGAAACACTAGTGCTAACATTGAACAGCTAAAAAAATTAGCTCTGTGGAATACCTACAGGTTTTGTAACCTTTGGGTGTGCTAAGTATGGCAATGGGAATGGGATGGCTCCTTCTACAGCTCTCCCAGGCTTGAGGGTTTTGCTCTACCTTGGCACTGGAGACCACTGACAGCAGCAAACACCTCACCCTGCCAAAATCCATGGACAGAATACCAAGCTGTTGTTGTTATATTGCATCTAACAAAGTTAATGCTTAAGACCTTTATTTCAAATTAGAGCAGCATAGATCAAAATGCACCGGTCTCTAGATGAATGGTAGGACAGGAGTTTTATTTCGGCTTTTATTATTATTATTATTATACTTATTATTTCTTTAGAGAAGTTTTATCTTCACTTGGAGAAAATACTGGGCACAATGTCACTCCTTCTCTCCTCCCCCTTCAAAACAAAAAAATTGTGAATGCTCTCATTGCCAAACTCCTAAGTTTTAGATAGTGGGAACCGTGTAAAAAAATAAAATAATCCTTCCTCCCCTCACCCCACACTTCCCAGCCCCTTCTCTTCTCCATTGTTAAAGCAGCATATCCAAAAACTGGACTTAAGGGAAAACAGACTGTTCAATAAATATCAATAAGGATTACTGTTAAGGTAAGCTATACACAGTTTCTCTTAGTCCATAGATTTCAGATCCCCAGGAAATCATATATTATGTATGGAAGTCTCTCAAACATGGTCTGCATCTCCCATAGCCAACAGTGGTCATGTTTCTAATAAATAGTCTGGGGTTTCTATCATCTCAGTACCCAACTCATGAATAATAAATGCCATTTTTTTTTCCTCTAAGGCTAATTCAGCAAAGTCTTCATAGACTTCACTTTTTTTTTTTTTCTTCATTGGTTCAAAACTTTCCTTCAGAGTTTTTTTTTTTTTTTTAACTTTCCTTGTCATCACTACTGTTGTGTGTCCAAAGACTTTTCTAGCTTAACTTTTCTGAAGAAACACAGATGCCATCAATCGATCCTTTCTACTTTGCCCAGAATCCTTCCCTCGTACATGGGCAGGATGGTTTCGTCTTCCCAAATCTCTTCAAACACGGCGCCGCAGTCGAACTCGTCGCTCGCCTTTTTGAAGTAGTATCTGTGGTAAGGAGAATTAAAACACAGTTAAAAAAAATCAAAAGGGAGACCAAAGGATGCTTTGCCCAGTTCTTTTAACCACAACATTTCCAATTCCTCCCTCCTAGGATGCTCCTCCAGGAAAACCTCAGGGGTGCTCAGGTCCTGCGACATGAAAGCATCCCCAAGGCTGGAGGGATGTGCTGGGATGGAGGGAGCAGAGCTGTGCATGCTCCTTGCCAGTGACAACAGCTTCTACAGGGAGTAAATGACCCATGTTGGCTGTGGATATCCTCAGCCATCAAGAAAATAAGAAAGCGTGGCAATTTCTGGTTCAATCTCCGATTTAAAAAAATAAATAAATAGCAGGTCAAAGCGAAGCCTTCTGAAGGTTCCCCTCTCTCCCCACCTTCTTTCTTTCATGTGTTTCCTCGTTGCAGAGCTGAAGCCCAGTATTAAAATTAGCAGCTGTTATTAAAAGGATGGATTCAAAGCCAACCAGCCCTAGCTTCCTGCAACGCAAGAGCTGAAACTCTGCGGTGTTCCCGATGAAAAAATAAAACCAAACATCCCAAGAGCCTCTCACACTGGGCACGACCCAATCCCATGTTCATGCTAAGTGACAGAAACTCCTGTCTCTGCCTCCAGAGCAGGAGGAGAGCTCTGGTGCAGCCCTGGGGA
>NW_008693036.1:4978-5270 GCF_000695815.1 Acanthisitta chloris | reverse complement strand
GTTAGATCATGAAGCCAACGCTGCCAGAGACAAAAAGCACCCCCACCCCTCCTGTGTCAAACAGTAAGGACCCCTCTATTATCCTGAATTAGACCGTTCAGCTTCTTGATTAAAGGTTCCTTTTATCCCGTTTGGAGCTTTCTTCCTTCTAAGGCTGCTTAATTGCATATGCACAAATGAAGGGCTTCCATTCAGAGGGGTAGAATTTAGGGAGTCTGTCCGTCTGCACCTCCTCACACAGGCCTCTGCTCCCGTGGAAAAAGGGCTTTGCCATCTGATTGCCAGGGATGGA
>NW_008693036.1:0-4955 GCF_000695815.1 Acanthisitta chloris | reverse complement strand
AGAGAGATATATAAAAAAATAAATGACCCCCCTCGCCTGTAGTCTGCAGACAAGTGAGGTTGGCAGATGTTTGTCAGGGAAAAAAGGGGATGTAATTATGATGTTTTTGAGGATGGGAAAGGAGATCCACTGAAGCTCACTTTTGCTGCTAAAACTGAGACAGCCACAGCAGGTCATCTTTTTAATTTAGTGAGTGGTCTATGACACAGTTTAAAAATAGTCACACCAGCCTGAAAAATCTGTTTTCAGGGGACATTAAAATGATTTTGGTGGGGGATGAAAGATCCCTCCTTTTAGTCAAAGGGCTGAAACCAGCTCTATCTAGCCCAGGTATGGTTAGGATTTATTTACATTATGTAGAGTCATTCCAAGCTGAATTGACACATGTTGCATCTTTAATGCCTCAGCAAGGAAAAAACATTTAAGTCCTTCAGAGCCTGCACTTGTGGAAGTCAATGGCCCAACTCTCACCAACTTCCACACTGCAGGTCAAGGCCACAATTCCCCAGGCCAACAGCCTTGAAACAAACCCAAAAAAACCCAAGGAAAGTTTGAATGAATTACAAAGCACTTTCCCTTCCCTCTCCCCTCCGCAGATAACAGCAGCTCTTCCCAAGAACTTCCTCCCCAAGCCCAAGGCCTGGCTGTGTTGACAAAATTTTTATTTGAGAAAACAAGCTATGACCTTTTCCATAATTACAACCTGATTTCACTGAGAAAAGGGGGAAAAAAATATAAGAAAAGGAGGAGGCAAAGTGCAAAAAAAATTTTCAAAAAATCCACCCCCACAACATCTTCAAACAAGTCACCCTGCTCTTATTTGCTCAGCAATGGGCTTTCCATTGAAACATATTTTATGTGGCAAGCTTTGCTCCCTTTCTTTTTTATTTCTTTTTTATTTTTTTTTGGGGACATCTGGCACCAATCGAGGCAAGCAGGCCTGGCCTTCCAGTGCTGTTCTGAACTGCTGCCATCTCCACACTACCCGACACCACCCAGGATTTCTGTGCCTGTATGTTTGTTTTTTGTTAACGCCATCAGTATTAAATCACTGCTTAATTTCTTTTTTTTTTTTTTTTTTTTTTTTTTGGGGTGGTGGGGGGAGGCTGGAGAGCCAAGCTTTGCTTCCCTTGGCTGTGGCGTGGCAGGAGCTCGAGGTACCCTCCTCGCAAACTGATCCAATCAATAAAGAATTTGGAGAGCAGAGCATTTCTGCATGTCTTTGTGCATTAAATGAAAGGCAAGGGCTTCAAAGACATGCTTATTAAATGTGCCTTAAAAAGAAATCAATGCCAGATGTGACCAAAGCAGCTTTAGTTAGTGCCTCCCTGTAACACACACACACACACACATACACACACACACTACTCTGGGCACTGTGGACCTCTTCCCTGAAGGTCACCCCCAGTTTCACTCAAAGTCCAGCCAAAAGTCAAAGCTTAGATCCAAATGATTCCCTGGAGGTACACACATTTGTGTAATTAGTTTCACCTTGTGTCTGTGCAAGATAAAATACTGGGCACGTACCCAAGTTCCTTTTCTAAATTTCAGTATTGTCTTTACCCAGGTGTAAAGGGGTGAGATCTAAGTGAAATGTTGTTTCATCCTTGTCATTCGCTTAAAAACATTTTCTAAAGTAATTACAGTCTGACAAGGCACAAATAATTACACCTGGAGGGGGTTTTGGGCCACGGAGGTTTTAGTAGCCTAGGCCTGCACTTGGGCATAATACAAAAAAATGTCACAGAAAACAAACAAACATTAGAAAGAGGATTTGTGCATGGAGGGGTGGGACTACACAGCCACTGGAGCAGTGGCAGAGCAGAGGTGAGGACAGGGAAATTGCTCTGCAAATGGGGGATGAGAAGGAGTGCAGGGAAGAGGCTTCAGGGGCTGGAAACTGGCCCAAGGGTGCCAGAAGCCCAGAGACTCCTGCAGGGTGACCAGGCTGGGTGTACCTGCAGGCTGCTGCCATCTGATGGGTTTGGGGGCACATGGGCAATATTTCAGCCCCACTGTGCATAGACAGACCCCAAATCAGCATCCCCAGCCTGAGAGTGCCTGTGAGTGACCAACCTCTGGGCTGTAGGGGTGGACTTCCCAAAGCTAGAGAGCAGCCAGGGATGGGGACCTTGATGGAGATCCTCATACCAAACCCAAGTGACCACCTGGAGGTTAAATCAGAGGCTGCCAGTTACAGGGCAAGACACCCAGCTCTCTGGAGCATCACCAATTTCAGTGCAAATTGAAAAAAAAGAGCTGGAATGTTCCTCTCCTGCTCACCCTGCAGGACAGGTGGCCAACAGAGGATCCTAAGAGTGCCCAAATCCTCTGGGAAAGAGCAGCAAAAAAGCCAATGGGAAGCTACTGCCATGAGAACTAGAAGAGCAGGAGTAGCAGTGAACTGGCTAAACTGGGAGCTGGGCCCAGGAAACCAGCCTGGCAAGGTTTGTCAGTGCTTCTGAGGAGGAACTGGGTATTGCTGGTGGAGCTTTCCCTGCAGGGCAGAGGGTTTTTTTCCCCCTAACGAAGAGAAAAACGAGCTCACTCTATCTCAGCTCCATGTCCTTCAGCTGCACCATCCCAGCCTGTCACTCACCATTTTTATGGCTACATAATGGCAAAAAATAATCAACAATTAAACAGTAGGCAAAGCAGGAGACCAGCATCAAGATGAATGCTGACCCCAGTTTGGAAACCAAATCCCACTGCTCCATGCCTTTGCCACAGAGCTATCCCAGACTTCTCTGGTATTCCAGTTTTGTAGAGAAGGGTTGGAGCACACCTCTTAATGCAGCTGGGGAGGAGGTGGCCCTGCAGCCAAGCTCTGGCTCAGGGCACCTTTCTCCACCTCCAAGATGCATTTGGTTAGAGTGGGAAGAGACTAAGATCTACAGTGTCTGAAATGTGAGGCCAAGGTGTCCCTGCAGGTAACCCTGCAAAAGATCTGCTAATTCCTTTAACTTGTTAAAATACACTGAAGAACAAACAAATCACAGATTCTTACCTGTAATTTCCCTTTTTGCTCAGCTGTTCTTTAAAGTGCCCAAGTGTCAGGCTCTGGGCCTTTAACATCCTCCTGTAGGGAATTTCTTCTCCGCAGAAAAAATAGGTGACAACCAACTCACTAGACTGAGAGGTGTGAACAACTGGCAGTTTCTTTGGCTCTTTGTGACTGAAAAACAGAAAAAACACACACAAACCCCTCTATTTTTCCATCTGAGAAGAGGCTGTTTCACCACACTCAAACCAAACCAGCAGTGCATGGAACACTGTCAGAAATATTCTGGGTGTGACCTGAAAAATCAGATATTCCTGTGCTGGCAGGGAATTTGTCAGGATGTGTTTGGACAGCCCTTTGCTGGGCTCCTACAGCAGCTCCTGGTGGGAATCATAGGATGGTTTGGGTTGGAAGGGATATTAAAGCTCATCTCATTCAAATCCTCTGCCATGGGCAGGGACTCCCCCCACCAGCCCAGGTTGGTTCAAGCCCTGTCCAACCTGGCCTGGAACACTCCCAGGGATGGAGCAGCCACAGCTTCTCTGGACAACCTGTGCCAGTGCCTCCCCACCCTCACAGGGAGGAATTTCTTCCCAATATCCAACCTAAATTTACCCTTTTTTCTGCTTGAAGCCATCACCCCTTGGGATGATGGCATCACAGCGACCTCACACCACCTGATGGATGGAGGAACTGAGGGATGAAGGTTTGATTGATGCTGCTGGAAGCATCAGAGCAGGATCACAGGCCAAGTGAGAGGGTGTAGGGTATCCCCACAGGCTGACTCTACCTGCTGAGCCCCAGGACTGTACACCTTGGCTTTCAAAAGCTTGTTTGTCCACCTTCACATAAAAAGCATCTGCCAAGCTTTCTCCTCATGCATAAACCCACCTGCAACCAACAGCTCACAAAGCAAACCCACTTGAAGCACACAGGTAATCTTATTTTTCCCAGGGAGGATAAAATTAACTGGATTTTGCCATTTTGCACCCAAGAATCCCTTCCTAAGGAATAATTAAAACAATATTACCCAGCAAAATGGCAATGCTCCAGTGAATACCATGCAGCCAAATCTACAACTGCTTCTGAGGCAATGTACACTTGGCATGTCAAAAGGTCACAAAGTGTTAGTCCGCAGTAATTTAGTCTTCCTAATTTGTTCTAAGTCTTTGTAGAGTGGCTTCAGAAAAAAAGCTGCTAGCAAAGACAGCTGGTGGACTTAAGGTCAACCAATTAAAAATGAAAGGCTCTAGTCAGGTGGCTCAGTCTGGACTTCAAACATTACTCATTGCTTAAGATGAAGAGGGTAAGAAAGAAAACTTTAATTATTTAGGCCATTTTAGACCTCTCTGTAGCAGATTTCTTGTTAAAAGAACCATCCTGTAATTAGACTAATCCAATCTTTGTCCACTTTACAGGAATGCAAGTTAAAAAGAGCCAGAGACAAGATTTGAAAATGTTTTGTTCTTTCTTTAAGCAGAATGTTTGAAAGACGAAATTTCAGATATAAGAATTTCCTCTCTTTTCAAAGCACAAGCCATTTAATGAAAATATAATTATGAGAGATATATATATATATATATTTTCCAATCCTTTCCTGCACGTGCAATACTCACTCTTCTGTCGTGAGACTTGCATTGCAGAAAGAGGTGCTTCCCCCCTGAATGGCAGCGCAGTGGTTTCGGTCCCTCTGCTGATTTGAGGTTGAACATCTGAAGTGAGGAGGGGGAGGGCAAGTTAGTTAATGAAAATATAATTATGAGAGATATATATATATATATATTTTCCAATCCTTTCCTGCACGTGCAATACTCACTCTTCTGTCGTGAGACTTGCATTGCAGAAAGAGGTGCTTCCCCCCTGAATGGCAGCGCAGTGGTTTCGGTCCCTCTGCTGATTTGAGGTTGAACATCTGAAGTGAGGAGGGGGAGGGCAAGTTAGGAGGAAAAAAAAA
>NW_008693035.1:180290-195121 GCF_000695815.1 Acanthisitta chloris | reverse complement strand
CAGCACTTCTGCGCGGAGACCCGATCCTTCCCGAAAAGAAAACCCTTTCCGTGCATAAGTTCATGGAAACGCGTCCTCGGCCGCCTTGTGTGCCCGGCAAAGCCGAGGCAAAGGGAGGTCTGGCGTAGTTTTTCCGCAGGTGCCTGATCCCGTAGGTATCAGGTGGAAATGGAACCTGTTGGTCGCTGCTCCGTTTAAGACCTTTATGCCTTCAAACCCAAAGGTGCATGGGCGAGCGTTGCGTGTCCTGCAGCTGCAAAACGGACGCAGAGTCTGGATCTGAACTTTGAGGTGCAGTGAGGTTAGAGGGGTGGGGAAGCCCTGCTCATGCAAGGTTAATGAAAGAGATGAATTTGAATTTCCACTGCGAAAGGGCAGGAGATGGTGGAGGCTGAGGTTTGGTTCAAGTCCATCTTTAGTCAATGCAGAAGCTTTCTCCAAGGGGGAGCCTCAGACTTGTGAAACTTGCAGACAGATCCGTTCAGCTGAAACAACTGGTTGCTCTTTGGTGCTCTTGCTAGCCAGCTCCTGATTATTTTCATTTAAACGAGGGCCTTTGCTTCTTTCTCTCTCATCTGGTCTTTTTACTTTTTAGTTGTAGAGTAATAAAAGTAAAGCAGGCTTTGACAGCAGCATTGTTTCACTGAACAAACTACAACACAGATAAAATATATCCCATATGTTTCTGGTTGTGGAAATCTGAGATCAGAAGGTAACCACCCTAGTGGCATGCCTCTCTAGTCCCCCAGCTATCAGTTGGGGCTGAGGAAGAAGGTCGTCTCAGCCCTGAAGGGATTATGCATGTTGGACTCCACGGAGGAAGAAAAAGAGTGGCCTGTATACAACACTAAATCTGGACTGTGAGCAGCTGTGCACAGGAGCAACTCCACTTATAGCTCAACTGAAATAGCTGGGGTTCTCCCACAAAAACACAACCGTGCTGAAACTGCTCACCACATGTAAGGACCGAGCTGTGACTGTAGGACCTTTGTCATTCTTCCAGCACAGACAGAGGGGATAGCCCTGGCACAGACAAGTTTCTGGCTGTTACTGTTACTCCTGACAGTGCTGTGAAAAGTGTTTTGCTATGTAATATGGCAGACAGGAAAGTCCAAACCTAGCTAATTCTTGGAACTGAACTGGTGTAAGCAGAAGTGGACTGTTTTCAAAACAGTATTTTTCAAAAGAGAGCTTAGTCAGCAGTCACCTTTCGTGACTCCCCACAGGCTAGTGAGACAGGTGGAGGGTACCAAAGAAACAGCTAAAACACTGGGATGGGGGCAACTAAGTGAGCTGGCTGCAAAAAGGAGAGACGTGCTTGATGATTAAGTACACTGCAAAGGAATCCTCAAGTCTTTGACTTGCTCTCCTCTCCCTCGATATAAATAGTTTCCCTTTCCAAGCAGCAACAAGACTAAAATGCTTGTGGTGAGCTCCACCTGAGCAGCTACATCGTGCTATATTGGGAAGGCAGGAGAAGAAAAACTGATTCCTCACTTAAAACAGCAATCTGAAGTCTAGAAACTCAGTGCTCTGTTGGCACACAAATCTGCTCTCAAGTTGTGGAGAAGTCTCCTGTTCTTGCCAAAGAGCCCATTACAAGGGTAAACCTGATGTTGGGGCTGATCCAGTGACTACTGAAGACAGGAAGAACATAGCCACTAGTGTCTGGGAGCGCTGAGTGGTTTTCCTTTCCATAGAAGAGGTATTTGAGCTCTTTCCTCCAAAATCCACCAATGTTCCTCCTCCAGTGGCAGTGGGAGAATAAAGTCAAATGGATACTGTTTTTCTGTTTTATATAAAGCATCACCTGACCCTGTTCAACATGAGCTGATACCACAGTAAAAGCATCAGATTTCCAAAACTCTCCTGATTGATGCACTTGTACAGCTACACTGATAGGAACCACAGGAGGAAGATAAGGAGATGGGTTCCCACTGATCAGACAGCATGAAGGATGCAAAATTTGATATGTCCTTATAAAAAAGCATGTCCCCAGAGGAAAAGTAGAAGCCTTAGTTATAAAATACCAATGCTTGTATGAGTGTAAACAGCTAGAAAGGGATCAGAGACTCCACATACAATGCTTCTTTATCTTCTTGCAGAGGCTTCCATCATCACCATATCTGAATTCCTCTGTATTTTCTCTTGGGTACTTTTTGGCACTATGTTCTGCCTAGTTTCACATTAAGCAATGATTCTTTTGCCTTTTATTTTGGGACTCTATTTCACAATTACTCTTAGCCAGCTTTTTCAAACGAGAAGTTCACATGTCAGGAAAATGACATAATTGTTTTTCTTTACAGTTTTCATGACATGTTCATAATTTCAGTAGAAAAAGGTTTGTGTGTTTCATTTCCCCAAGCCATATTTTTATAAATGATTTATTAAACATTTAATACCTAAGGAGTTAGGAGAAATCCAAAAAGTGCTGGAATTCTTAAACTTATTCCTTATTTACTAAGCAGCACAACCTTCAAAATTTAATCTTATTTTTATGGCAGAGGCAGCCATTCACTGGCTTCACATATGCTGGTAAAGCACCAAGACCAGATAACTCCAGCAAGTAATAACTGAAGTTTCTTTTCTGCAAAGCTTTTAGTGGGATTCAGCCCTAATTTTAAATTTTAACATCCTGTTCCACTTGTGTGCTTTCTACAATCCAAAATAACCTCTTGCTTTTGCATTTGCATGAGTTGCAGACACAAACATGCACAGATAATTATATCAATAATCTTGGCTATGCGTAGCTGTAGTTTCTTAAAGATTTTTTTTTTAAAAATCCCTATATGGTTCTTTATACAACATAATTTATCCTACTTAAATTAGAAAAATAATGTTTAGTTGGAAAAAAATGCACCATTCAGTTGATCATTCTATTGAAATGAGACAAAATAATTATTACACTATTAATTTTCAGAGACTTCTCAAATGGTTGCAACATAACTTCTTTAATTTGAGGGATTTACTTTAAGGTGATACAATTCACTGTTTCATTTCACAGCTTCACTGGGGCTGTAAAACCCGTGTCTCTGTCTCCAATACTCAGTCAGAAATAGAATGGAAATACTTTACTTGCTTATTTTGAAGATAAATATGTTTGTGTTTCAGGAGCTGATGGCAGACAAGAGGCTCTGCCAAAATGCTCATTCCCTTTGTTAAGATGTTCCTAGCTGATGTGCTAGAAAAGTGCCCAGAAATTAAAAAATCGTTCTCCCAGAGTTGCAATTCTCATCAGCATTTGAGTACAGTACAGTATTCACACATCAGGTAGCTTAATGTTCACAGTTTAGAGGACATTTCATGCTCTGCAGAGTGCATTGCAGGGAGTGCTTGCTCAGTGCTGAGATGTGGTTCTCTCCCTGGTGGATGCCCTCAGACCGGTAGGTTACATATTACAAGTCATTTAGGGAACACATTGCCACAATGCACCATTGGCCAAAAATAGAACAGTCTATGACTGATATGACTAATCAGGACATTCTTAATGTACATTAGGAAGGAAATAAAATGAGTGTTGATACCCATGCCTCAGAAAATCAGTTTCAAGAAAGGAAAATCTTCCTCTAAGGAGCAGCTATGATCACTTCTTTCAACCTTCACCTATACTGGCTGTTGTTAGAAGCAAGGCAGAGAGGCAGACAACTGGTCTGAGTGAGGTTCATGATGATGAACAGAAAAAATGAGTCAGAAATGAATAGAGCAAGCATTTGTCCCAATATGATCTCATGTCATATTTTGTCATGCAAATAATGTCAGATTAATTTGAATTTGCAGTCAGGAGGACTAATCTGACACGTTTAACCCAGGTTTGAGATGACCATTTGGTTATGATAAGGAGAACATAAAACAGAGAACATGGGAAACTGTAGCATACAGAGAGTTCAGTGGTCTTTCAGTGATCATCTAAGGAACAGTATGATGTACAGTTTACACAAATGATGTCTAGAAGTAGACAGAAGCATGCTTGTTGGAATTATGTGACCTTATCAAATCAGCATAAGATGGGGATAGCATGTAGGGAATATTGAGGACACGATAACAGAAGCAGAGCAGAAGTTAGTAAAGTCACGTACTTGAGGATTAGTAAGAATTTCTTTGATACACTAGGAACTGAACTGCAAATGACAAAGAGGGGAAAACACCCAGTATTTTTGAACTAACATATAATCATATGTGAAAGTATCATGAAAAAGGATGGTATCATTCTGGAATATACCAGGCAGGGTATATCCCAGTCAAATCTGAGAAGTACTGTGAGTATTCCACAGGACACTGGAGAACTTCTTTCCAGACACTGCCTATGATTGCAGTCAACCACATTAAAAAAAAATTAAAATATTTACAATCAAACCCAAAATTTAAACTGTAACCAACGCAGAGGGGCTGCTAAGGTGAATAGGAAAGGGAAGACACTGCTTTACTAGAAGAGACTAACAGAGCTTGGCTTCTTTAGCTCAACAAAGCAAAGGCTGAGACACCATATAATTGCTTTCTATATTGAGTCAGGAAGCAAGCTCTAGAGAAGAACACACTATTTAAACATAAAGCTGGCACAAGAACAAATGGGCATATTGAAACCATTTAGCTGGAAGTCCTAAGAAGGATGCAACTCATCAGAAGAGCCAGTCATGGAACAGCTTTCCAAAAGACATTCTTGGCTCTTGCTCCAAGATAGTTTTAGATTTATGTTTGTTCAGACTGACAAAAGATTACATGAAGTTGGTCCTATGACAGCAGCAAGGTCTCCACATCAGCCCTATGCTATTAATTAGTGACAGGGAAAGTACTAGAGCAGTCTTACTGAAGGAGGATCTCATACTATCTTTAACATTCACGGAAAGGCAGATGATGTCAGGTTCTACAAGCTCATTAAATTGATGCACACTAGCATGATATCAGTTTACCTGCTGTGGGCTTGCACACTAGGACAGGTTATGGTGCTGTTGTGTCAGTATGGAGTACTCTCACCATCTTTTCTTTTCTTTACAGATGTTTGTGAGGCTTTAAATGTGACAGTCTCTCCGGGACCAACAGTGAGATACTCTGAGGGAGATAATGCTACCCTTTACTGCCACATCTCTCAAAAGAGAAAGACAGACAATTTGCTGGCTGTACGGTGGGTTTTTGCTGCATCACCTACCCAGGAGCATCTGATGATCAAAATGACAAAGTTTGGGTCTGTCCAGTATTATGGGAATTATAGTCATCATTTCCACAAGCAAAGACTTCATCTTCTTAAAGAGAAACATGGAACTATGTACAAATTCCTTATTTTAAGCCTCCAGCAAACAGATCAAGGACATTATATATGCAAAGTCCAAGAAATTGGAAAACACAGGAATAAGTGGACAGCATGGTCAAATGGCACAGCAGCTACTGAAATAAGAGGTGAGAGACTACTGATTTCAAGTCAATGATTTTTTTCTTGACTCATGATCCCTTTTTTTTCTTGACCCATGATCTCTTTTTTTCTTGTAAGTTCATCCATAAGATATTTGAACTGAGGTTATTTTTAAGTGTAACCTGTGGATATGAGAAGAAAACCTAATACTTAACTTCTTTGCTTACACATTACAATTGAAACATTATTCAGCCCATAATAAAATGTGAAGAAGTGAGAAGGTTGGTAGATTTGTAGAAGATAGTCTTATTTCCATTGCCTTTTATCAGAATAGTAGTAATTAAAACTGCTTTACATTCAGCTGTAGGTCTTTGGTGGGTTGACCTTGGCTGGACACCAAGCTACTCTATCACTCCCCTCCTCAGCATGACTGGAAAGGGAGAAAATAAGATGGAAAAAAACCCCTCACAGGTCAAGATAAAAGCAGTTTAATAAGGCAAAAGAAAAGGCCACACACAGAAGCAAAGGAGAACAAAGGATTTATTCTGTACTTCCCATGAGCAGGTGATACCCAGCAACTTCCTGGGAAGCAGGGCTGCAGCATGCATAGCAGTTGCTCCATAAGACAAATGTCACAATAATAATGATTGCCCTCCCTCCTCTCCCCACCTCTCCCCCTACTTCTTCTTAGGTTTTATTGCTGAGCAACCATCATATGATATGCAGTATCCCTTTGGTCAGTTTGGGTCAGCTGTCCTGACTAGTCCCCTCCTGAGATCTTGACCACCTCTAGCCTACGGGTGAGGTGGCAAGGAGGAGAGACAGCACCAATCCTGTGCTCCAAAAACTTAATGTGTTATTGACACATTTCTAGCTACAAGTACAAAGCACAGCACCATGAGGGCTGCTACAGAGAAAATTAACTCCATCCCAGCTAGACCCGATACAAGATCTCTACAACTTTGCTATTGAGAATAAACAAATGCCATTGTTATTTAAATACAAAGAGACAGAAACAGAGAGAAATGAACTTATTTTCTGAAGAATATGAAGTGGGTCTGGCAGAAATATAAGTGTTATATTTTAGATCTATGTTTTGCCTCTCTCTTGGTGTTTTCAGTGTTCTTGATTCCAGCCTAGTAGCATGTGGTAAGTAACACTTCCAGTTGTTTATACCACTTGTAGCCAGAAAACAGAGCTAGAAAAGCAGTGACCAGCCTGCTAGTACTGAACTGATAAAATGACCAGCAGTGAGTGACAGATGTGAAAAAACTTGAAAACAAGCCTTCTCTTTGGGATGGGTCAGCTCAAATCTTATCCCACCACATCCATGCTTTCAGAGCTGGGTGAAACTGGATTTAAAGAACAGGCTCCTTTGAAGAGGTGGTTTTGCTCCCGCAGCTGTGCCATTAGTGTTAGCTGGCAAACTAGCCCCCTGCTTATGGCTTTATAAACAGAAGAGTTGATTTCCCACAGGGCCAACTCTAAAGATAATGCCAGAAAGCAGTTTAGAGTGTTTTCTCATTCACTGAATGCTGGAATTTCTTAAATGTTTTAAAGTGAAACATATGGATTTCTCAGAAGTGCTTGGAAAGGAATTGGTATGTTCCAAGTAAATGGCAGGAGAAGAAAAAGCAATATAAAACATTATCACACCACCTGTCAGACCCCTCCTCACAAAAGCCACTCTGCATCTTTCATGGCTGCTCTGGCCATTGCTAATTGTAACACAGAAACCTCTCATTGCTCTTCAGAGCAAAAGTGAAGGGTTCAAATCAATTGAGTTATGGCAAAGGAGGAAATTTGTAACTTTTCAGTCCAGTACTTAATTAATATTTTCCCCCTAATTTCTAGTATGAGTTATGAATACATAATCAGGGTAGGGATTTGAGATTCATGACTTCATCATTTTCACACTGTCTGCTCAGTTGTATTACATCTCTCTGGTTCAAACGTGACCCAAAGCGAGCAGGAAACCTGAGACACGGGGGGAAGGCTGGCCAACCTGTAGACTAAACACACTGACTGTGCCCTTGTGGGGGTTTGAGGCAAACACCACAACTACCCTGGCCCCCCAAAAGGGTATTTATACTAATTCAAATTCCAGATAAAAGATACTATAAGATATCTGAAAAATGGCAGATCTTTAAAGGCTATAGCAACTGTTTTACTACTTAAAGCCTCTTTGCTGGAAACAAAGGACTGCCTTTGCTAGCATTCAGCTAATGCACCGTGAGTGTATAGAACTTGCTACGCTTGGGAGGGAAGGCAACTCTTTTCCAAGTAGTGATAAAGTTTCTAATTTTCCCAACAGTAATACTTGGGCTTTTCAAGGAAATTTTATTCCAAACACATTTTGTATTTTATCTTATGATCAGTTACACTTTTTATTGCAAAGGGATTTACTTATATTACAGTTAGCTCCAGGATTCAACAAAAGGAGCAATACAAATTGCCTGAAGCATTTGGACACTTAAATTGTACTGCTTGTGCTTTATCAAATAAGGTAACAGTATTCAAATACATCACAGTTGCTGTGTTGCCTAACATTTTGTTCCAGTTAATGTGTCTGCAGTTATACCCAATTCAAAGTAGTGTCTTTATGCTAAAGCACCAGGCAAATTTCTCACAACTTTGCACATCAAATGGATGCAGAAATAGTATAGTCCTTTTTTTTTTTTTCACAAAGGAAGATGAGGTCATTGTGCAAGACACAGATTTTAGAGTGAAAAGAGAAGGGTCGTTCTGCTTCTTCAAAGTGTAACTTGCTCTTGAGACAAGTTGATGGCTGGATCTGTAGTATCTACTGCTACTAATTTATATTCAGATTTTGCTATTTGCTAGCAATTTTTCAGGTGTAACTTTGGGAAGGCCATTAAGAAGTTGCAAATGTATTTTGTTGCAACACATAATTTTATACAGATACACATACTGGTGTTGTGGAGAAACAATTGAGTTACAGGCTACAGTTCCTTAATGGGTAACAATGACAGTTAAAAGTTTAGCTACATATCTGGCTTCTACTTTAAGGACAGAATACGTTTCTTCAGAAAAGAAGCCTCATTGATGGATATGGAGTCCTGACTGTCTTCCATTCCTGCACTCACGTCAACTACAGCATAGTGTTCTCAGAAGGTCCAGCTGAAATTTGCACTGTTGCAGTTTGCTCCTTTAGGTGTAGTGGATACAAGACATCAAATACCATTTATAAAAAGGCTACTGTTAAATATTATTCATAAACCCAAGAGAAATCCATGTGCTGGTGTTGCCAAGAAGTGTCTCCTATTCCAGCCATTCAATGCCTTCTCTCTGAGCTAAGGTAAATCTTTTCTGCTTCTCCCATCTTCTCATCAAAGACATCTGCTCCTTTCCTGGGCTTGTGTGGTCAATGTTAGCCTAAAATCAAGTCAGTGGTCTGCATTATAGTACAGAATACATCAGAAGACAGTTCTTTTGAAAACAAAAACAAAAAACCCCAAGACATCAGGGAAATGGTTCACCCAACTGCTTTCCTATAGAAAAAGGAAAATAGTCTTCTCAGAACAATATGCAACACCTCCAAGCCATCGTTTACAGTCAAGTAATCCCTCAAGGTGCTGCACATCTCTTAGGAAGAGCAATACATGTTCCAAACAGTTTACAGTCCAAGAGAAGAGACTACTTGTAGGAGAACAAACATAGAAAATTAGGCGGTTGAATTATAATCCTATTGGCATGGACAACAAAAACAAGTAGAGATGATCACAACAATCTGTCTTGTGAAGTTTGTGTGTCAGAATTTCCCATAGAAGAAAGTCTGAGTTCTATTAAGTATTAGCTGCATGTGGCATTTTCTAATGGTAAAAATGGTGCAAGATACAGGAATGCAAGGGGTTTCTTTTCCAAAACGAACAAAAACCCTTTTTATCAGGGAGGTTATTCTTAAATACTTGCCAGAAATTTACACATGTGCTGCTTTCTTGTAACAAATAGTAGATTTGTTGCCATGGCCCAGATGTAGGACCTTGCACTTCATTTTGTTAAACTTCATGAGGTTTGCATTGTTCCACCTCTCAAGCCTGTCAAGGTCCCTCTGGATGGCACATCCCTTCCCTCCAGCGTGTGACTGCCCCACACAGCTTGGTGTGGTCAGCAAACTTGCTGAGGGTGCACTCAATCCCGCTGTCCATGTTGTTGACAAAGATGTTGAACAGTATTGACCCCAGCACCGACCCCTGAGGGACACCACTTGTCACTGGACTCCACGTGGACACTGAGTGGCACGTAAGTGACATCGTCTAAATTGATGTCATAGAAAATATCAGTATGCATGAACAGTCTGGCTGAGCAGAGCAGAGAGGATTTTTAACAGTGATCCAGCAGTCAGAGAATTTGGATTCCAGTGCTAGGCTGTACAGCAGTCATTATATTGACAGTCATCCATCCTGCTCCTGAAACAGAGAGGACAATTCTGTGCAAACTCAGCAGCTGTTTTCCCCCTTAATTGAGTTAGAACGTAGTCATTTGGTCAGCCCTTTATTCTAGCCTATAAAGGTGAGTTTGTACACCTCGTGGGCAGGCAGTCTTTCTTCTCAGGAAAAGACTCCCATCCATAGGCAGGGGAATTATGCTGACTTCAGGGTCAGTCTTGAAGCTGGGGATATGCAATCACAGAATCACAGAATGGATAAGGTTGTAAGTGACCACAGTGGGTCATCTGGTCCAACCTCCCTGCTCAAGCAGGGCCATCCTAGAGCACGTTGTACAGGATTGCATCCCGACATTTCTTGAATACATCCAGTGAGGAAGACTCCACAACCTCTCTGGGCAACTTGTTCAAGTGTGCAGTCACCTGCACAATAAAGAAGTTCTTCCTCATATTCAGGTGGAACTTCCTGTGCAGCAGTTTCTGGCCATTGCCTCTTGTCACATAGCTTGGAACCACAGAGAAGAGCCTGGCTCCATCTTCTTGGCACCCTCCCTTCAGATACTTAAAGACACTGATGTGGTCCCCTCACAGCTGGCTCTTCTTGAGGCTGAACAGGCTCAACTCTCTCAGCCTTTCCTCTTAAAGATTCTATTCTCTTGCAGTTCTCTGCATTTAACTTTCAACAGAAGACCCACAAATGGCATCTTCCCTGAAAAAGCTGAGAACAGGGAGGCAGTCTCAAGTCATATGGCACTGGTGGGGTGTGCCCAGCCAGATGAGATTTGTTGGAAGACATTTTTATAATGCTGTTGTGTAACTGAAGTGTTTCATTGAAAGGTAATCATCCTGTGAGTTACAGCAAGATCTTGGTGCACTAAATTGTAAGGCAGAATACATTTACTTTAAGAGGTCCAAACTTTGTGCCTCACATTTTTCAGTTCTTGTCATGTCTTTGTTCTTTTCAGTGATTTCATCAAAATCTTCTGATCATCCCACTTTCAAGAAAAACCATGAAGCTTGGAAGTTTTTTGAAGGTAAAGACGCATCTAACTGCCACTGGTTCTATACACAATGTTAGTTTAGTCCAGTGCTACAGGACAACTAAAAGGCCCCAATCAGCACCAATTTTCCTAGTTCCTGTGCAAACCCAGGCCTTGCCTGAGAAACCATCCCACAAGAGTAGAAGGGGTGCTGGACAAAAACAGAATGGAAAAGTCCAGCTTCATTTTCTCATCTATCTGTTATAGTCAATGGGAAAATAACCTATGGCTAACTAGTCACACAATGCAAATGCAGACTCTTATTTGGGAAGGTATGTCTGCAGAGATACCAAGCAATCTACACTTCCACTAGTCTTAGAAACTGCTCAGCAAACATGCTTTGCACTGCAAGAGCAGCTTGAAGTTCCCTTGAGTTTCAAGGCAAGCAGTATTTTCTGTGTCGATTAGTGGACAACTGTTCCAGGAGACTGTAACTCCCTCCTCCTCCTCCCATCCCAATCCAGAGTGCTAGTGAAGTGCCAGCACAGCACTTACAGCTGCTGTGCTGTGCTGCCTGCCAGGCTGGAATGCTCTGGCCCTGATTCTGTGGGGAGCTTTGCTTTTTAAACCATAATTTACAAACTATATTGTTGCACTGTGTAAGGGGAATGAAGCACAGAAGTGCAGGTCAGGGGTCTAGTTCCAGCAATGCTATTTTCTACAGGAACACTTGACCTCTGAGGCTTAGTTTCCTCTCTGTGAAGAAGGAAAGAAGCCAATATCCCCCTCCAAGGATGTTTCAAGACATTAATGGGTTGAGCATCCTTAAAGTACTCTAAATAGAGTTCTGGTAAAAGCAGAAATAAGTTATTAAAGATTCCTTCTCCTTCTGAATAAAATACTCCATCTTGATATGCCATGGCATAACTCCTGTCAGTTCCACCGAGAATGTGTTGTAGCACCTGAATGAAAGCCATAAAGGGAGAATAAGGCTGTTGTTTGAAAAAGAAAAAAAAAATAGTATGAAAATTTCAAGCCAGTGCTGCCAGCAGAAGACTGCCTTACTTCTTTCCCAGCCACTCAGCACTCTCTCCACTGTCACTTTTCTTGTTTTATTGTTTGGGTATTTGGGGTTTTTTTTCCTTTTGTAACAAAAGAAGAGAGTACAGCTGTTTGAACTGAGAAATAATCCAACTGAAGTCCTTTTGTTTTTTGGGTTGCTGCTTAAAAAGAACAAAACAGGAAAAAAACCCAACCAAGCCAGTCCTTTGCTCCATCCTGAAAGTCAGACCTCATAGGTGTAGTTGGATTTATTTGTATTTATGGAGACTTCAACTAGATTTTAAACTGAGTAGGATACTATAGGAAACTTTCAAGAGGGTTAAACTACTTCTGAACTGGTACCCTAAGTCTTTTGGGCTGGAGTCTATTTAGACCTTGTAGATGTAACTTTTTTCCTATCCTGTAATCACGGAGCATACAGCTGCAACACTAACTGTCATTTGTGCTTGGTTTTCAGATCTGTATGTGTATGCAGTGTTTGTGTGTTCCATAGGAATCATCAGTGTCCTGCTTTTTACTCTTGTCATTCTGTGTCAGTCACTTCTGAACAAGAGAAGATCCACAGGTGAGTGAAATGTCATTCTTGATGACTGCAAAGTCCCTATTGAAAAGAGAGGGGGGGAGAAAGAGGATGCAGAGAATGCAGAAGAAGCAGGTAAAATAATTATTTGCTTGCCCTGCTTGTAATTTTGTAAAAAATTGGTAGAAAAAAACCCTCAGCCAAACTAGAAAAAAAAGGCATTTTCCTCCCTTTGAATAGCTATTTAAATTTGCTTTGGACTTTTCAAAAATCTTTCACCTTTGCACAAATATAAGTTGAAGGCTGTTGCAACTTCTTTCAAAGACCAAGTGCTGTACCATTAAGTCGCATTCTGACCAGAAGCTAACACTGTGTGTGAGTCGCATTTCTGCACACATGCAGAGGGGTTTCAAAGCAGTCTCACTGTGTTCTGGTTTATTTTCCCTTCCTGACTAGCTGTCAATATTCTTGGGAATTCAGGGGTTTTTATTAGCACTCTCATTTGTAGCATTCTTTGAAACTAAAGCATCATTTCATCATTCAAATCTGCCTTTTCATAATAATCTTTCAAGATCAAGGATTACTGTTTTATTCTTCTCTTCCTCAGAGAGGGTTTCGCAAAAAGACTACGTCTGCATTTAAGCCGTCCTGTTATAAACAAAAATGCTATATCAGATCCGTAGAGTAACCAGTGCAGGCTCAACTTTCATTTTGGTTTAAAAGTGGTTTACTTGGAGACCTCACACAAGCTGCAAGAATGAGATACCAGCGTGCTTAGGAGCCACCATTAGGGCAGAGCATAGGGACTACCTCTGAACAGAAGCTTTCAGGAGGAGTTTGGTTAGTGATTTGCCCCGTTAATGACAGGAGAGATCATAACTTTGCTTCCTCTGTAGCACTACACACACACCACAAAGGAATGAGTGACTCAGATACACAAGTGAGAAGACACGTAAGCCAAAAATAGATGTATAGAGAAGCCCTTGCCTGACCACAAACACATTTCAGGCTGTGGCTCCACCTTCCTGGTAGTGTGCTCAGTGGAGTAACTCTGATTCTAACTGAACCCGACAACTCTGCTTGCCAAGAGGAAGGAGCAAGATCAGTGTTATTCTTCCTAAACTGTTCAGTGCTGACAAAGGTTTTGTGCCAAGGAAGTACCCACACTTAAGTTTGTTGGTCATGGTGAGTCATCCTGAAGCCACAAAACTGATGTATCCCAGTTTTCCTTGAGCAGACACTGGGTTAGAATTTGATTATGTTTTTTGTTGATTTGGTGTAAGCATGTTGGGAAAGGGAAAGTTCCGCGCGGGGAAGCAAGCGGCCGACTCAGTGTGGGTGATAAAGCAAGCTCCAACTTTATTGTCCGACAGGCTCTTTCTTATACAGTGCATGACAAGCATATAACTATCAATCATTTATAATTGGCTAAGCTCTAAAGATAGCATTCAGGTACTCTCCCTACTTGCGGTTACAGCTGTGAGGATTATCTCTTGCTTTCTCAGGCTTGGCTGCATTCCTAGCTGTTTGTCTCAAACTTGTTTGTCTCACACTCAAGGACAACTTACCCCTGCCATCCGCCATCTGCCCAGCTGAGTTACTCCCTGTCTATATATAAGTTACTATCTCCAGAACCTTGCTTGTACACTGCATTCCCAGGTGTGTTCCCAGGACTGTGTCCGTGCGTTCCCAGGGGACTGTGTCCTTGCTCTTTTTAGCCTTCCCCAGGTGCATTCCCAGGATTATGTCCCCGCTCTCTTAGCCATTCTCCAACATAAGCATACAAGGAGCTTGGAGGAAAGGTCTCTTTACATTGAACCAACATCAGTTAAATAGAGAAATAATATACAATATAGAATAAGCATATAAAGCAGAAAAAAAGTAATTTCTTTTGAGCTGCTAAAACCTGTCTTCACTACCCTAATAATGTGAATAATTGTAGGCTTCACCAAATTTTCGTGTAGGTGTGGAATATTATCCAGTAAACACTGGCAACATTAAACTTAGGGATTCAATAAAAGTATTACAGAGTAAGGCTTAGCAGACAGGCAATCAAATATAATTAGAAAATTTTCAGGCAAGTCATTCAGCTAGGACCACCTGATATTTTCCAGGGCCACATTAATTGGGTCAGCACCCTGTCAAGCATCAATTCATAAAATTTCTGAAGCAGCAGTGGAAGAAGCACCAGTGACAGACACGATCTCCACCAGCCTTACATTGCTTTTTTTGAGCCACAGCCTCTGGGCCATGGCAGAAACCTCAACCCTGAGCCTCTGACCCACAGAGCAGCACTTCCCTGAGAGGTGCTGTTACAAATGACTGAGTCCTCAAACAGGATTGCAGCCAAAATTTCCAATTTGTTATGTGAATTTAAGCAAGCAAACAGCGCTGGGTGCGCGGGGAGTCTCTGCTCTATCAACAGGCACGGTACAGGGCCTGGTTTCAGTTTATAAATTCGTTGTTAATACATATTCATGACTGTCCCGAGCAGAGGGAGGTCTTTGTCGGGACATG
>NW_008693035.1:150979-179963 GCF_000695815.1 Acanthisitta chloris | reverse complement strand
TAGGCCGCTGCGATGCCAAAGGCTCTGCCCTCACACAGCGCTCGGCACTCGCGGATTGTAGTGCTTCACTCTGTGTCATAGCAGCTTCCAATTCCAAATGAGCATATCACAAATAAAATAAGGCTTATACTAACAAAACCATATTGATATATATATAGATTCTAACACTGCTCCGTATTGACACGAATCAAGGGACCATATTTCACAGTGCTGTTTGCACTCAGCCACATGGGCATGGGGCATAAAGAGCCCCTTCCTCCCTGGCACCTCCTCTACCCCCTCTGGAAGCACTTTCCAGGGGTTATGGTCTGACCACAAGATACCCACCCTGTCAGCCAACAGCAGTGCTCTCTCATTCGGACAGTTAGCACAAGGCATTGCTCCTCAAAAAACATTGACACTCAGTACCGCTGGGCTGGGCTGGGCTAGACAGGTGTGAGTATTCATGTGAAAAGAGCCTGCAGTGAAATCATGAACTCCACCCTTCCTTGAGAAAAGGAGAAAAGAGGGTGAGGAAAGCAGTCCTCCTTCTGCATCACCCTAAGCCTCCAGGCAGGCTCCTGGCATAACCTTCTTCCACCTGCAGTGAGGTGGTTGCCGCATCATCTTCCTCAGTGGCCCTCCGAGAGAAGCCTCACTCTGCTCTTCCCCTTGAGACCAGGTCAGGGGCTCAGTACAATCAAAACAATATCCTGACTTCACCTTACAGGGCATATTTTCATCAGGACTTCTCCCTGAACCTCTCCAGATATCCCAGCCCCCGCTGCAGACACAGGCAGTTTCCCTCCACTCTCCCACCACTTCAGCTTCCCCTCCTCAGTGCCTCAGCCCAAACAGCACAAGGAGGATAATGTACCCTGTCCCACCCCACCCCATGCAGAGGGAATGGAGGCAGACACCCAAGAGCACAGGGAGAAGAGGGAAGGAGAAATTCCCAGCTGTCTAGAAGAACAGCCTGACCTGATCTGGAGCAAAGAATCTGAAATAAAAGCTGGTATTTGCCATAGATGAAGCTGGAGGGTGGTTGAGTTGCCATTCCTGGAGGTGTTGAAAAGACATATAGATGTGGCACTTAGGGACATAGTTTAGTGGACTTGATGATCTTAGAGGTCTTTTACCTCTTAGATAATATAATTTAAACCTAAATGATTCTATAATTCCTCTGGAGTTTCTCTCTCTGAAACCTGAACAGGTCCTGGCTCACCTTAGGGCTCTGGCACAAGAAGGGTAACACTGAACCCAGTTCCTCACCAGAGAAGCTCCCTCAGTTTGACTGGGCTGGCACTGCAGCTGGGGCTGGCTGATAGCACAGGGAGCTATGGCATACCATGAGAAGCAGCAGTGGTTGCAGCTGGCAGTCCCTTTGTGGTTCTGGTAGAAGCCTTTGCCTATTTGTTGCAAGAATGATTGCTCTTCCTAATCCCTGGTTCAAAGGGTTGGAGATTTTACTGCAGGGCAAAATAAAATAACAGTAGAGATGCTCAAAAGTGTGTCAACACTGTCCATGAGCATGCTCTTACTCCCAAAGGGTTGGGTCTACTGTTCTCTTGTATATTTAAAACGGGCCTGACAGGTAGATAGAAGCACTGCCTTGACTGGCTTAGACATGGCCCTTGTGATAGTCCCAGCTCCTAGTCCTCTCAGCTCCCCTTTCCTTAGGATCAAAATACACCTCCTAAGAGCTGTGTACTTTCCTTAAAATGGGAGTATCGTGGTAAGACCAAAGACAAAAACTTTCCTGTAGAGAGGTGCGTAGTCATGTGAGTGCACTGTTGGCTGGTTTTCATGGTCAAAAAGAATGGGCAACACAGAGGGAGGAAGGATGTCTGTGGTGTATTCAACTACACATCATGGCCCAGGGATGCACCCTCTGATCCTTCTGAGAAATCAGCTGGTAATAGGTCGACCAGAAGAGCCAGTCTCTCCTCTGAGAAAGGCATAGAAGCCACAAAGCCACAAAAGAGCATCTTAATAACCCTGGCTCCTAAAAGGCTGCAGCGGGGGCAGCTGCCCTCGCTCAGGACTACTGACTCAAAGGAATATGAAGTAGAAGGATTTACACAGCTCACACACACAGTTGTCAGAGACAGGATAGTGGCTGGACTGGACCTCGGATCTGATCCCAGGAGGCAATCCCTTTATGCCTGTGGCCGCAATCTAACTTGCATTAGGAACAGCAGTGGCTCCTGTGGGTGAATGGTTTATTTCAGGCTTCTGGAAATAAATCCAGGCACCACATGGGAAATAAAAGTCTTCAAAGTAAAATTACTGGCCTGCTGTGCTTTTCCTTAGCAAGCTGTCTTTTGACTGGGCTGACCACTGGAATGTGTGTTGCCCAGCACTTCCACAGCAGATTTTTGCTGTTGTTTGATACATTCTCCTCTCCTAAGCCTAGCCATGTCTTTGAGTCAGACTACGTTTTAATGCACAATACAATGTATGGTGATGATCAGTAGGTTTCCCAGTGTAAGAACCTGGCAACTCCACAGTTGCAGCAACACAGGTCTGTCTGCACTGCCCTATGTAACTCATAAACTGTTGGTGTGAAGCCACATTTTCTTTCTCTTTTTTTTTCTTTTCTTTAACAGTGAAGCATTACCTGGTGAAATGTCCCCAGAACAGGTAGGAGATTACACATCTCTTTACTATGACCCAAGGCACGAGTTCTGGTTTTGTTTTGCTATGTATGCTGAAAAAAATGAGTAATGTTTTCCAAAATGCTTACTGGAAGACAAAGAGTCCCAGGTCCATGACTCATGAATGTGTCTGCTGTGCATGAAAAGGGAGATCTGCCTGTCCTAACTGTAGGTCCTGCAGGTGCTTCAGTGACAAGCCTCTCCTTGAGACTCTGAATTGCTTTCTGAAGAAGCCTACTTTCATCCTGTGTGGCTTTCTAGGGTGTGCCAACACCTCCCCAGATCTTAATAATTTAAACCATCCATGTATGTAGAACAAATCACAATGTTAGCCAGTGGTTCCCACACCCAAGAATAGCGAGTGTGGCTCAAAAGCAGATTTCCAAGGCCCACAGTTTGTTTCCAGCTGAAGACTCCAAGTGATGGGAAAAATTCTACTTCTGCTGCAGTCCTTAATCACTGTCCCTTTAAATATCACCAACTGCCAAAAGTTTTTCATGGTGTAGTGCTATGAAACTGATTTCTATCATATGATTTTCCTGAGATATATATTGTGCTGTATATATTGTGTGTAAAAAAATATGACAGAAGGATTTTACAAACAAAAAAGATTAAAGAGGGATGCCTTATAACAACACAGAAGAACAGCTGTTTCCCAGTCTTCAATGACATAAACCATGTGTTTCTAGCCTTGTAGTTTAAATCCAGTACATCTTGGTATCATATACTGTTTCTCATAGTATCTTTTTAGATACCACAGGATTCAATGCCAAGTATAGCACACTCTAAATCCTCCAATAATGTGATTTTTAGGGCATTCTCATGGAATTATCATTGTATTCAATCTAACCAGCACTGGGATGGAAGTGAAGTCACAACAAAACTGTGCAGAGGTCAGGAGAGGCCAGGACAAACTGAAGCTTTCATGTTATTCATGGAAAGATCTTTGTTCTGTGACCCTGACCAGCCATTGCACCACACCAAAAATTTACAGAGACAGCTCAGCAGTTTTTTTTTTTTCCCTGGATGTTTTCTCTTTCCCCCTTCTTTATTAGCTGCCGGGACAAAGTTGGAATTGCAAAAACAAAGCAAAAAAAAAAAAAAAAAGAAGGGGGAGGAAATCAAGCTAGATTGGTGGAGAATACAAAAGGAAGAGAAAAATGAGACCCAACTGAAAAAATGGATCATGGCAGTCAGATAAAAAGACTCATACTACAAAATCTGATCTGAATAGATGATGTGGTAGTGATACTACTGCAAACACTAGACTTAGGAGGCTGAATAGCAGGGAGAAAACAAACCAACATGATTTCTTCACTCCAGAAGTGAAAGAAATAAATGTGGATAAAAATGCGGTTTCATGTATGTCAGTGTGACAAGTGATGCTGATCACACAAATGCATGGCTAAAGTGCATTGACTTCAGGGCTTTAAATTTAAATAGCCATGAAAGTGTTACCAATATCATAATTTTTGTCATGTTTCACACTTACCATTTATTTTTCACCCTCTGCTCAAAACACAAACCATTAATTCCTGTGAACTCACTGCTCTTCACCTGTACATTCTTTGTCTTGGAACTTAATTCAGCACATTTAGACCCAAAACCAATGTGTCTAAATATCCATTAGGCCAAACTGATGAACTAATTTCCATGAGATTCTTGCCAGTCAAAATGACTGTGTGGTGCAAAATTCAGCCTTGATTAGAGAGGCTCAGCTCCAGCTCCCTTAGTGATATTTCAGACTCAGAGCAGAATCCAGTTTCAAAATTACATTAATAGTCTGGTGTCAAAGAAATATCTGTAGTCCCACTGCAGTAATACCTAAGCGTCTTAAAATATTTTATGTCTTGACATCAGAATGGTGTTTCTACTTTTAATTGGAATCTGCAGCACAAAGGGCTAAGTGATTTGCCCCAGGTCTCACAAAATGGCTGTGGTAGAAAAGAAAATAAATCCAGATTTCCTGAGTAGAACAAAGCAAATGTTTAGGTTTTGGTTTGCTACTTGACCAATAACAAATTAAGGAAAAAAAATGAGTTAACCAAAACCCATTTATTTCCCACATTTTAAAAATAACTACCTAAATAAAAAAGTAGATTTATTTTGGGTTTTCCAAACCACCTAATTTAATTTTCTGGTGTTTTCTTTTCTTTAAATACACTTCTTATTTTTGCTTTCCTTGTTACTGGATCATTTGGTAGTGTTCAGATCCAGAAACCCCCAGGAGGTATAGCTTTGAAAACAGGAATTTTTTTTCTGTCTTTTTTATTTGCTTTGGACTGAACTTTCTAGTCATTCAGTGACTGCTCTTCTGGATACAAATAATTTGAGGTGGATAAAGTGTTCACCTCAGAAAGCTGTCCATTTCAACACCTTGGTTCCACAGTGCCAGCCTAACCTCCCAGGAGCAAATTCTGCCAGACTGAACCAGAATAAAGTACCCAGTCAATCCCTGACACCTTTTCACACAGCTCCCCTTTCTGGAAAATATCAAAGCAGTTCCTAGTTCACTCAAGGGATTTTTTTTTTTGTAATCCCCCTGCAGACCTTTGAGAGGAGGAAATAGCTGACTTAGATGATAACAGGAAAAGTCTCACATCCTAGACTCTCATGAGGATAGTAAAGCCAAAATTCTAGTAGTTTCCCAGCTCTTGGGACAGCCATGACCTCCAGGGAAACTGCTGTCCTGGTTCCATGATTATTAGACACCTTCCACAGGTTATTCCCCCAAACTCCTCTATTTGTCTTGCTCTTTAAACACTCATTAGATCCTTCAAGAAATGGACAATGTGACACTGTTGAAATAGAAGCCAGGAGGCTGGAGGAGGTGCTGGAGATAAAAAACTAACTTTTCTTTTAGACATAGAACAAGACAAACTCACAAAGAAGCAGTGTTTCAGAGCCAAGGAGTCTTTTCTGAGCCTCCTTGTTTGGTTTGAGGATCTCAGTTCTAAGACAGCAAGTATAGTTATTGTATCTCCCAGAATTAGTTAACCCTGTATGGCCCTGGCATTTAAAAGAAACATGCAAGTGACAAATAAATTTCTCTGTAGCTTCACTTTTTTTCAGTGGCAAGGCAGGAATAATAACTAATGCAATGAATTGACACTAAGCCTTTTCATTTATCGTGCTAAAGCAGAACAATAATATCTTTAAGCTACACATCTGCCTTAATGACCTTGGATTATTAAACCCAAAAACATTTAAAAAAATCATTCTTATCCCCTTTTTGGTATCCTTTCTTTGCAGTTTGCTGTTTGGGCAAAGGAGCCAGGCAGGACAGTTTCATTTCCTGCTGGTTTTAAACCATTTCATGTTTTGATTTTAATATAGAAACAAATGGTGGTTGTGGGATATGTTCATAATAGTGCAGGCAGACCTTGAAATTGTTTCAATGCAACCCTCAGTTTACCTAACTGGTGTGATTTATTTATAAATCATGAACATCTTTTACTTTTTAAACACTTTTTAGGAAGTTTGGCAGCAAACCTATATTTTTGACTGAGTACATGGTACAGAACTCAGGAAAATCAGCAAACCAGAGCCTTTTTGTAATCTGTGCAAGTGTAAATCCAGAGTGATTTTACCAGTGGTAGTGACAATCATTTGGATTTGCAATTGTCTACAATGATAATAGCTGTTATTTTGTTGTTCTGGTGTGGGCAATAGCTGAGACATCTTAACTTTCATTAAGTCTTTGGCCCAGTTTAAATATTTTATTCTATTAGTATAAAGAGAATGTTTTATTATGCAAAAGAACTTGGAGAAGAACAGCAACTTGGGACAAATTACTTAAAAATCAGTGAAATCAGTGTTGTCAGTGTTATGACCACGGAGACCCTGGTTGGATCCCATTGCGTGGGACGCAAGCACAGAGCAGAAAGGTCCCCACAACCATATTGCCTTAATCTTTCCCAGGGCGAGCCCAAGGTCAGATGCAGCTGAGCAACAACTGCTTTACCAAGTCACCTCCACCACCGTAGTCATCATAACTAACTAGTTTACACTCTCCTCCCACCCCAGCTGTAAGCTAAGATTTCTTTCATTACTGATTAAGCCAATACAATTTTATTTCCCTTTAGCTGCAAACTGGGAGCCCCTGCACAGTTAGTTACCACAGCTCAGCTGACATGCAGTGACAATTGATGCAACCTAACTGCATATCCAAGCCCTAAATATTCAAAGCAGGATTTATGACCTCAGGCTTTAGGAAATGATAAGGGTCAAAAAAACCCAGACTTAGAGGATGTTAAACTGTAATAGTCCAAACAGAGAAGCTGACTTGGACAGGAGTCAGTTGACAATATAACTTGTACTCTTCCCTCATAGCTACTAGCACTTTTTCAGCACAGATGTACTGGAGAATGCCCAAGTTAAAGACTGGGGCACAGTTTATCTGTTTTGTATTCCCCAAGCACCCTGGTCTCCTTGAACAAGCTAGCATTTTCAAATGTGGGTTTGTGAGGTACCTGAACACATGTTGCATGCCCTCCTGGCCTGATGGCCCCTCAGCCAGTCTTAGCCCAGAATCTGCATCAAAGATTTTGCTTTGCTGCACACTTTTCCTGGAGCTTATGCAAGTCACTTAACCTGTCTAATGCCTCTGGCTCTCAAGGGCACATGGGTAAAAATTCATCCTGGGTGCAGCAGTAGGTTCAAACATGCTTTTAAGAAATAAGTGCTGTGAGATGAGTCTTGTTTAAACCTGACAGTTTGCATTTTCTGTGCCAGGATGAATTAAACCCTTGGGTTTCTCAGCTATACTGTATGGTTGAAAAAATGCAAGATGCAGAGCATTTCTAACCCTTATAAGAGGGTTTCCATTATATCCCCAGCTCACAATCCAGGTTGTTGTGCAGGGACTCTCACAAGTGGAAGGTGGTGTGTTTGCATGAACTCACTGGGATAAACTATCTTTCCTTCAGTTGCCTTAATTTTTCCCTCACTTATGGGCCTGTGCTTTGCAGCTCTGGGGAGACAGTTACCAGTGTGACAAGCATGTCTCCTCTACAGCCTAAGAAAGTAAAGAAGAAGAAGGAGAAAGAGAAACCGGAGCAGCCACCAGCCATCCCAGCAAAAGGTATGAGAACAGAGATGCAGAGGTATTTCGAATCCTGAGCACCACCACAGAGGGACAGCAGAGCATGGGATGTCAGGACTCCTGCACTCTGCCACTGACTCTGCCTGTGTGGTGACTTGTGCTTTGCTTCCGTCAGTGGGGAAAGAAGTGGCCTGTGCCTGCTGCTAAGACCAGGCTGTCACCTCCCTGCAGCTTTAGTCTTTGTAAGAAGCTACTCACTGAGTCCAAGCAAGAGGTCTCTGCTCCCCCTAACCAGAGGAGCGAGAGGAACCTCTGTAGCAATATTCACCCTGCTCAAAGAGAAGATTAAAGTTAGGCAAGTTGAAATTTCATGTTGGGGGTAGTCTGAGGGAAGCCAGCACATTGCACTCTTAAAATTGCAGGTGCACTTGAGAAGTCAAGCAAGCTGAACAGATAAAGACCAGCCTCTTAGGGACCTCACTTTACAAAAGGATTTGTGATTGCCTTTGGAGTCAGTTTCAGAAACTCTTGGGTGTACTTTTTGAACATCATTGCCAGTGCTAAACCAGTGGGAGAGAGGAGAGAAAGGACCTGAAGGTTTACTGTGGGTTAGATCACAAGTGATCAGTTCTCAAGGGGTATATTTGCTCTGGCATTTGCACACAAACAGCACATCAGATTCTTTAATCTTAGGATTTTTTTCTAATTCATACTTCAATGCTTCATTGTAAAATACATTACCTGAAATGTGGTTAAACTCTGGTGTAAGTACATGTATTTGCTCCTAATTTGCTATTAGTCTGTAATTTATAAATTGCCAGTACATGTACTGAAAATGGCAGTGAATTATAATAACATGAAATATTCCCTTAATATTTGTTTCCATAGCTCCAATTGCCAACAATTTCCCTAAGCCCAAGCTCTTGAAACCTCAGAGAAAGTTGATCCTGGTAAGTAATTTTCTATGACATAATTTTCTGCATATTCTTCTCTCTCAATACGAATGCTGTAATGTTGCCAGAACTCTAGGTTCAGAAACTTTAAATTATCTTAAAAATCATACAAGTAATTTATTTATTTATTTATTCATTTTCCAAGTGATGAATTATCCTGGCTTTTTTTTTTCATTTTGAGCATTTAGGTTATATGGGATTATTTTTTCCAGCTTTCTAGTTGTTGTTGTGTCTACAAATTTGGCCTGTTATTAAATGAAACCTGCTGTTGATTCTCACGTGCTTCTGGCAACTGTTGCTTTGGAAGAGATAACAGGGTACAACCCTGGGTACCTGGGCATAATGCCAGGTGACTTTGGAACAGTTCAGCTGTAATCTTAGGCAGTTTTTCTTCTTGGGTATGGAGCTCATCTGTCTTCTGCAGGTTCTACAGGCATTGCAGGTCAGGTTTCAGTAGAAGAGGTAGTGTTTTAAAAGTCCATGAAGAAAAGCCTGATGCCCAGGTAGGTAATAGTGTCAGGTCAAAGCTATGCTAAGAGGACAAAGACACAGATGAGAACACGTGGCACCAGGGGTGACAGGCACCCTTTGACAGGCACACTGTGTTAATCCCTGTGCCCAGGCACAAGGCTACATCAGTTAACATTTAGTTTTCAGCCTTCCTAGGCGAAGCTCTCATCCATTAAAGCACTCAGGCTCTTCCTGCAGGTCAATAAAGCACATCAACACATGGTGAACCTGTTTCCAGATGCTGTTTTGTTTCTGGAATAAATCCAAGGATAAGCCACAAATAGCTGTTGGCTCTTCCCTTCCTGCTACGCAACCCTAGTCAAGGTTCAAACACTTTGAAGGTGAGCAGGAATAAAGCCTTTTCAAACAATGAAATCAGATTTGTCTTCCCTAGCAGGACTGCCAGTCTACATGCTGCATGCAGACAGCAGACTCTTGTTTTAATGCTTTGCTGTTGGACATGAGTCTGGCAGCTGTTTCCATATGTTGCTCTTTTCCCTTTCGTATTTCACCTCAGAGTGCACCTGGAGAGACAAAGCAACCTGCAGAAAACACACAGTCATAGAATCATAGAATTTTAGGGGTTGGAATGGACCTTAGAGATATCATCTTGTACCAACCCCCTGCCATGGGCAGGGACACCTCCTCACTGGGTGGGTCTATTGACACAAGTTAGCTTTAAGTCAAAAAGAGATCCAACAAATATAAACTCACCTAGCCATAAAGTGCAATAAAGGACAAAGTAAACTAAACCTATAGGTCTATAAGTCACATTCAGAAGCCGAGAAGGACACTTCCCAGAGCAGTTTCCCATTTCTGTTCCTCTTGCATCCCTTTACAACACTGTTATCTATGTTTTAGTATTCTAAAAAAAAAATAATCAAAAAAATCAAAGAAAATAAATATTTTTTCTGCTTTTAAATGATTTTTTTTTCAGTGAGGAAATTAAACTAATTGAAGTAAAAGAAGTTTCAAGAAAGTTGCAAAGTGTTAATAAATACAGGGGAAAAGCCATATCAAATTCATCTAAATTAAACATTTTATTTATTTTCAACAAATTTGTCTCCCCATTCTTTTTATTCTCAAAGATTTCTCAGATTTTAAGTTTTCAGTCTGCTTTGGGACAAAAAAATATTTTCTTCATCCTGCCAAATCTCTGTGGGATAAAATAACGTTTTCTTTCCAAATATGATTATTGCACAGCTGGTGTCTGCACTAGGTCTTTTTTCACTGATGGCACACAGTGTCTAGGTAATCGTCACTGCAAAGACAGACACAAATTGCTGAGTTTCTGGACTACTTTGCAGCTTCCCTGTGCAGCACAAGGAAGGTACCTTAGTGGGGCAGCAGGAGAATATTCTAGAAAACCTAAGCTAACAAGCTAGAGTATAAAGGAACATTACAAAATAATTCCAGTGTTTTGGGAAATTTTTTTGTAATAACCTAAATACCAGCAAAATTATTTCCAGAGGACATGTGCTTCTGGTTTCTTGAAAGATGTTTATAATAAGCTAGAGAATTTCTTTTGTTGTTAACGTGCTAGAGTGGGTTGCAGTATAATTTTACAAGAATACAATAACCTGGATAAAATATGGACATAATCTCAATGAAAATTAAAAAAAAAAGAGAGAAAGCCTAATATCATGCTCAATTGCACAGCCTTGAGTAAAGCCTTTTAAATACTCTGCTTAAGTCATATTGCTTTTGCTTTAGCCAGAATAAAAATTCTATGCTCCCCTTGTTGCAAAAATATTCCCCATCAGTGTCATTCTCTATTAGCATCAATGAGAAATGTGTACAGATCAAAGGAAATAGAGATGCTGAAATGCAAAAAGGGATGGGTTTTATAGGATGCAAGAAGCAGAGAGAGTCATTAGGAAGAAGAAAATTCTAGGGGACCACAAATTCTGCTCTCTAAGGGCTGTTCTGTTATAGCCTGAAGTACTTAGCCCTTTGAGTTGGTTGAGATAAATCTTATACTTCCTCAACCAAATTTTCTGGTAAGCCTTTCATTGCCTCCTAGAGATTAGCTGTCATAGCCCAAGAGTGTCAGTTATAGAACATCATCTAAATGAAAAGGCTTTAGTGTCTTTTCATGAAGGTTTGCACCACCAAGCTTAGGATCTCCTGTGTGATTCACTACAACCAATGGAAAGTATGTGACTTTGGGTTAGACCAAGCCCTGAAATCTTTACCTATGCAAAATTTTTGTTGACTTCATCATTTTCACACTAAATTTTAAGGAGATGAATACCTGCACAGATAAGACAGAATAGAGGGAATCTTCCTGATTCTGCCACTGACTTATATGCACTCTGCTAAGTCATATAATTCTCACATTTTGAAGTCAGGTAAATAATCCTGTATTACAAATCACTCCCTTGGGCTTAGTCCTTCAAGCACGTTGTACCTGTAAGGTTTGCAGTACACAAGAGTTGGCTTCTGCTGTTCCTGCACTGACTAACCTCATGAATAAACTCTTTATTGGAGAATATCTGGCTTCTCTTGTTCCCCACCACAGAATACAGATTGTTCCTGTGTGACTTCTAAAGCAGAGTGCTTTCAGTGCCCATAGCTGAGCTACTTAAGAGAAGCATCGTTCTACATTGAGCTCATGCAGAGTAGACAGCACTGTTTATCTCAGCGTGGATTGGTTCACCAGTGGCCCAGTACCACATGATTGCTGAGATGTGCTTTTGATGATGATGATGATGTAAAAGCTACTTGAGAAACACAAAGGGATTGTGGTTATCTAAGGCTGAGGGACATTTCTAGAAGCAATTTTTTAGTTTAGAATGGAAGCGTAGTCTTTGGCACCCATTCTACCTGCTTACCTTTTTCAGGCACCACTTAAAAATTTCATGGTGATATTTGCAAATCCAGCTCAGAGATCTGGATTCACAGGTTTTTACAGATGTAACAGAAATGGTAAGCTCAAGTTTTTTTCTGCAGCTTTGAAAATCCCATCCTTATTTATCATTATAGGCTAAGCACTGAGAATGTGCTGAGTACCAGCTAGTGCAGGCCAGGACAGTTGCTGCACTGAACATGCTTACTCTGTAATGAGTAATATGTCTGAAAGCCTGGAATTTACAAGTGTTCATTCAAAGGACAGCTTCCCTGCTCCTGCCATATCCACAAAGCAGAAGGGTGTTGTTTTGAGCAGGAACTTGGCAGAGGTTTGCTACCTATGGAACTGAGAAGACTGTGACTTGGTCACATCTGCCTATACTCAGCAAAATCAAGCTTTCAGCATTGCACATTGAGCTCAGTGTTCTACATTGCTGTGTACTCCTGAATCAAGCAATGACGGCAGGTGCTCCTTAAGCTGCCCAGAAACTCAAGTTTCCTTCACCTGAAGAACCCCTCTGACTTAGGTTTCAGGAGTGCATTTCCCACTGAACAGCAAACCAACCAGATCCACTGTGTATTAGAACCAGTAAGCCTGCAGTTCTTTTGGAAAAGGGGTCTAGATCTGCGAGTGGATAATCTGCAGTCTGATTACCATGTCAAAGCTGTGAAATGTAAGGAGCTGCCTTAGATTTCTCATTGCTGGGAAATTTATGCCTTCTAAGCTGTTCTCCAGCCTGGTGTTCTGCAGCTTCAACCTCACAGCAATATGGGAGCAAATTTACACATTGCAGGATTGTCCTTGATGAGTGAGTTGTGTTTTTTCCCATCTTCTTTTTCATCTTAAATTAAGCACTACATCATTCTAGCCAGTCTTATACCATATGCATCAAGTGAGCTAGGAAAGGTAGGCTAGTCAGTAATTTGCACAGCTAGTAGGATTCCTCAGTAGTCTTTACCATAGGTACCATTGGCCCTTTCCTTGAAAAAGAAAAAGGAATTGAAATATGTCTGCTCGGTAATTTGTGGCTTCTGGATCTGGGAGCAATTGGGTCTTCCTTTCTCCTGGATGATCTTAAATTAAAAGCTGTGCCACCCTCTGTTAGAAGAGTTGTTTCCTCCACAATATATAACAATGGGTGATGATTTAAGCTCCCAATTTCTTAAGGCATTATTGATCTCCACAGGCTTGAAGTAACATCATACATATGATATACAAGGAGGAGTGAACAGTTTTTCCCTTGACTCCCTGTGATTCTTTAATATTTCCATCCAGCCCTTATAACTTATCTCTCTGCAAGAAGAATAATCCTTTTTTTAACGTATTTTTCAGTCTCTCCTTAGGATGTGAGATGTCCATAGGAACATGAATATAATTTACACATTCAGGTTGACACTCAGAACACAATATATTCAAAACTACTGAATAGCTTGCCTGCTTTCCCATTCAGATCACACGTTGTTACCTTTATACCCAAGCAGCAGTCACAGAGTCACAGAATCAGTTAGGTTGGAAGGGACCACAGTGGGTCATCTGGTCCAATCTCCCTGCTCAAGCAGGGCCATCCTACAGCACATGGCACAGGATTGTGTCCAGGCAGTTCTTTAATATCTCCAGTGAGGGAGAATCTACAACCTCTCTGGGCAGTTTGTTCCAGTGTGTGGTCACTCACACAGTAAAGAAGTTCTTCCTCATATTCAAGTGAAACTTCCTGTGCATCAGTTTCTGCCTGTTACTTCTTGTTTTATTGGTTTCCACCACTGCGAAGAGCCTTCTTTCCAGGAACCTCCTGGACTGTTTGTGCTTTGCTGCCTAGCTTTTCCAGTGGATGTCAGGGTAGTTAAAGTCCCCTACAAGAACCAGAGCCTGTGACTTGGAGACTGCTTCTAGGCTTCATCCACTTCTTCCTCTTGATCTGGTGGCCTGTAGCACACACCCACAACAACATCACCCTTCTATTCTGCCCTTTTATCCTAACCCATAAACTCTTGACTCGCTCATCACCCTCACCAAGGCAGAGCTCAATACATTCTAAGTGCTGTGCCACATAGAGGGCAGCTCCACCATCATGCCTTCCTGGTCTGTCTCTTCTAAACAGTGTGTAGCCCTTCATGACATCATTCCAGTCATGTGAGCTATCCCACCATGTCTCTGTAATCGCAGTGAGATCAAAGGCCTGTGACTGCGCACAGATCTCTAGTTCTGTTTGTTCCCCATACTGTGTGCACTGGTGTGTAGGCACCTAATAGAAGTGTTTGATGATGACAGTATCCCAATAGGAGAGCAAAGAGGTGCTCTGCAATCCTAACAGTTGCATCTTCAGCTGCTTGATAGAGGTATTCCCTCTTAAGCCTTCTTTTGATACTAGAGTGGTTCTCTGAAGTATCCCTGTTGGCTTTTATTATCTCAGCACTCCCTGGCTGATCTCTGCAAGACTGCAGGTGTGCTCCACTGTGGCTGGTGTATCTCAGCATTGCCTGCTGAGGGCCCTCCCTCTAACTTCTCCATACTTTGCCACAGTCTGCCAGGGACAAGCTTTGTATTATCCTCCTACCCCATCCTATCTAGTTCAAAGCCCTACCAGTGAGTCTCATTAGTTCCTGGGCAAAGACTCTCCTTCCTTGCTGAGAAAAGCAAGTCCCATCTGATGCCAGCATGCCTGATGCTGCATAGGCCATATCATTGTCAAAGAACCCATAACTGACACCAGCTGCAGAGCTATATATTAATAGATTCTGCCTGTCTGTTCCTGTCAAGATTACTGTTTTCAGCTGGAAGTGTGGAGGAGAAAAATCACCGTGTGTACAATAATTTGTATAAATACATAAAATTTCGTGGTGGAATTGTGCTAAGACTTGTCTATTTACAAAATCCCACAGCAGATGATTTTTGTGTGATGACACATTTGGAGTAATAAAAGTGTCACCAGCAAAGTCTAAACTTTTAAGTGCTTCCTTGGCACTTTTGAAGGATAAGAATAAATCAGTCTCATTTCCAGCATTGTTGTTTAGAATCTAGGAATAATTGTAACTATAAAAGGAACAGAGCAAAGGTGAGTATGCTCTTTTCCCAAAACTCATTCAGTGGGACTTACTAAGTCATCTTTGTCCCTGACTTTGTTATTATAACAACTCTGGAATTCAATAGCAAAATTTAGATGCAATGCTGAAAGAGGTTTCACAAATAATTGTACATATTGTTCCCAGGGAATCTGGGAAACATTTTATGCTATAGACAGTAAAAAATAGACATCTTAATGGAAAAAGCCCTGTCCTTTTTAACTGATAGTGCCAGTAGAAGTCATACTTCTTATTCCCCATGTTTTCCAGTGTCATATTTCTTAGCTTTGGCACTGAGAAGCCAATGTCTGCCTTGATATTTCAACAGTCATGCTGGCCAGTAGCATTTCTAGGGGATAACTCATTTTGTGGATCTAGCTTCAGAACTTCTGCAAAAATAATCTTTGAAGCTCCTGTGTTCCAGGGGAATCTCTGGCTTTCTGCCTGCAACAAAGTCACTGACATTGGTAAACACTTGAAGATCTTTTTAAAAAAAAAGAAAAAAAGAAAATCTCTTTCTGAATTCTTAGTTAAGATACTACCTTAATGAGGGAATCATCCCACTGCAGTTTGTAGGGTTTGGGTTTAAAGTGTGTCTGTGGCCCTTAAGAACACTGCTGGGACAAGAGAGACCGCACATTATAGAGAGCGGGGTTTACCAGTGGATATTTAAAATAGGACTGTCAAAGGCCTAATCCTTTTCTCTCTGAAGCTACAGTGAGTTTTCTCCTGCCTGACCACACTGCTAGCATGTGCTCTCTCCCCGTCCTGGTGGCCCAGGCAAAGAAGTTGCAGCCTGTCCACCAAACATGCTGGATCTTTGCTTCAGCAGATTCTCACCTTCAACTCTGTAACTGACCCTCCAGTGATGGCCAAACTGTCAGCCATACAACATCCCCTCTCACAGCTTCAAAAACCAGATGCTTTTGAAAAGGAGATATGCAGAGGAGAAGATTGGCTACCTCCTTTTCCTCAGGCTGCACACAGCATGCAGTTTCCTCCCCTCTGGGCATTCACGCAGAGAGAACCAACAATCTGTCCCTGTGGTCAAAGCCCATCCAGTTGTCCTGGAGAGTCCTGTCTAGACACTTTCTGATGGAGTGTGCTCAGGCAGTGACACAGGATGCTCCTGAGCTGTGCCATCTGGACAGTATCCACATTTTTTTCTGTGGAGCTCTTTACCAACTGTGACTACAAAACAGGATGTTTCTCAAACATGAAAGGGAAAAGGCCAAAGATTCAAGCTTGGCTTTTGCAAGAGTAGGGGAGAGGAAGAAAAATGGTAGTTTCAGCACATGCTTATTAAGAAAGAGCTACTTTATGGCATTGGGGCAAGGCCTCTTTCTTTGTGCTGTGGAGTAACCTGGAGAGAAGTACAATTTGTAGAGACTGGATCAAACAAACCTTAACACCACCTCTTAACTCTACCTTTCCCATTTTCACTTTCTACAGCATCCCCTGACACTGCAGTGTGCACCCAACAGCAGCATGGCAAAGCCATAGGTGGCAATTTGCCGTGTACTGGCAATCACACCAGCAAACAGATGCAGAATTGGCAAGGTTTTGTCCTTGCTGACCTAATCCATTCACCCGTGAGCACAGGGCATGCCAGTGAGGGTGGAGTTTCATTTTCAAGCATTGCTGCAGGAAACCGGAGTTACTAAAAATACTGTGAAGCTCTGACTGGAATTTCATAGAATCATAGAAAGGCTTGGGTTGGAATGGACCTTAAAGATCATCTAGTTCCACTGAATTTGAAGGCAAGTGTCTGCAGCAATAGTCTCTGAAATATATACGATTGAAATGATCTGAGAAGTGAGCCCTTTTCTATACATTTTTGACTGTAAGCTAAAAGCAGGGATTTGTAACTTTGTTTTTACTTCTATAATTAGAAATTCACATTCTTTTTGTCATCTTCATGTTACCTAGTGTGGTCACAGAACACTGAGATTGCAGCAATCTGTAAGTGCAAGTTGGCACCAGTTGTTTTTTCAGATAAGTTAAATTTATGAGGTTATCATTTACTTGTTCTCTTTATAGCTAATTACAAATTTGGATAAAAGTAGTCTTAGTTAAACTTCAAGAACTTTCATGTCTGACAGTGCTCGCAGCAAACATCCTTGAGACTGGCAAGAAATAAACCAACTAAGCCTAGGAAGACCAAAATTGAGATTCCTGGTAATTAAAACATAAAAATCAGAATAATTTTGATTAAAGACCCAACATTTCTAGTGAATTTCAAACACATTTATGTACTAGACAAACCCAATAAAACCAAAATTACATATACACATCCTTTAGTCTCTTTTAAATATTCACATGATAGACCTTGCAGATATTTAATAAGAAAAATCTTCCTATAAGTGAACTCTTTTGAACAGTTGCCCATGGAAAGCCCTGTGACTGGAATAAACTAAAATTAAACTGGAAGAAATCTGGAAGAGGAATCATTTTGCATTTGCCAGAAGATACAGTGGAAAATCATGATTCTTCCTAATTTATATTTTGGCAAAGTATGTGATCCCAAGATGAGAAAACATAAAAGATAAATACTGTAGCTAGGAATAGAACAGAATTCTATATGAAAAAAATAATTTCAGTGTTATTGTAGAACAGTGATGTAATTTTTTAGAATAGGATGTTGTAGCCATAGAAATGCCAATGACCTCCTAAGCGAAGAGCCAGGATGGAAGGAGAGTGGTGAATGGCAAGTCATTCATTGTCTCTTCCTCTTCAACCCTACTGTCAGTCCCACCTATAATATCAGTTATTAAAGTCACACAATTGTTCCAGGAAGGAGGTGGTGGAAGGGTTCCAGGTCTACACTGCCAAAACACTATCCAATCCAAGTGAGAGATGAAGTCGTAGAATTAGTTTTCTTTCCCTGCCTGCTCAAAACAAAAATTGGTTTTGGACAAACAAACCAGCGAAATTAAATTAAACATGTGGTTGATAAATGAAGTGCAGAAGGGTATGGAATAAAACCCTGGCTACCGTAGGTACTTAAAGTAGTGTTGGCTTCCATGTACTGTTATTACACATCTTTTGCTGAAAACTGTATACCTTTCACAATTTTGAACCTCCTGTGTGTTTCCTCATATTTTCAATCAAATTATTACATACTAGAAATATGCATAAGGGAAATTATTCTACACATTTTATGGTGTGCTGTTGCTTGTAGCAGTAATTGAAGTACCTTTTCCACTTATGAAAGTACTAATTTTATTTGGTTTTATTGCTTTTCTAGATGCAATTATTTATTTAGTGTGTTTTGGCTTTATTAAATTATGTTTACTATAGGAACATCATAAAAATGTATGAAAGCAACACATCAGCCACTACTGCCCAATGACTTGTTTTGGGGAATCTAGTGTTATTTTTCATATCCAAACATAATAGAATAAAGTAAGAATAAAGAGATAATCTACACTGGAAAACAATGCAATTTTGAGATAATATAATAAAACACCTGGACAATATGATTTCATAAATCTTACTTCTAAAATTTACATGAGCTGGGCGTTGGGGTGGCTATTTTAGGACATGAGGCATTTTCTAAATGGAAACATAACAAGAAATGTGATTAAACAGCAAAGGGGAAAGCACATACAGATATAGCTTGTCCTGAGCAAATGATTCCTACAAAACAATGGAAATATTTCTACCTCAACAGATGCCCTATGTCAGTCTTAGGAAAGGTAGAGTTTTACTCTGGCAGTGACCAACAGCTTGTTTGTAAAGTTGTATCAGATTCAATTTTGGGAGACTTTTCACATGCATCATTATGCATTGAGTGTCCAATGTGACACCCACTGAAACTGGCACCAAAACTCCCAACACCTTCAAGCAGAGACTAGATGTGCTATCATACCCTGGGAATAAAGTCTTCAATGTTTGTTGGTGTTATTGTGATGTCTGTCCTCAGTGTAACTCCTGTATTTAGCCTCTGTACTACCTACAGAATAGACAGGCACATACAGTTTTGAAATCTGAAAAGGAATCTTTAACATATCTTAAAAAGCAAAATACAACTTAAGTGCCTAGAAACCGAGACTAATACTTTCAGGATAGAAAGAAGAAGGGAATGTAAACATTAATTAAGCATCATAGCAGTGGACCAAGAGTTTATTCTCTTTAAGCCAAGGCCAGGATAGGGCAGATGTCTTTCTAAACATTGTGGTTCAGTTCAATCCTAATACATTAACAAAGAAAATATATGTGTGATTTTATTTCTGTTACAGTAAAGATCTGACTGGTATCCACAGGAATTCCTTTTATGCCATTACACCAGAGAATTCAATGAAAGCTGGAAATTTTCTGTATTGTGAAACATTTGATAGTGAATGAGGGCCAGAAGCAGAGATCAAATAGGACTACTCATGCAAGAAGGAGAGAGAGGGAAGACCATGTGAATAATGAAACGCAGGGATGCCAGTCCTGCACAGTCAGCCCTGCAAACAGCCTTTACTCACATGCACAGACCAACTGGCTCAATGACATCACTTGCAGCAGCAGTGTCAGCTGCAGGAAGTATTTGAGGATCTGATCTTTAGAGAAAAACTAAGATCAAATTAATGCTGGAAAGGTGTAAACTTTTCCACCCTGAGGGAAACAGCCAGAAATGCTGAGTGTGAGCAATTGTCAAGGCAAAATGAGAGGATTCCATAGCAGTGCAAAAGACAGGAAGCAGGGGAGCACAGGGACTGACTTTGGAGGGTATTTGATGTTTCTCTTTTTAGGCAGAACACAATGCAATAATTATTCAAACACATTTCAAGGGAACAGGAATCATTTGTGTTAAATCAAAAATAAATAGCAATAGATAAAACATAAAATAAAATCTTGCCCTTGGAAAATACTTACAATTTCATGATAACATTTAAGTAGTGGAAAATCTTGGTTTATGAACCTTGAGTCAGTTTTAAGTTTACAACTGGCAAAGCTTTTCTATGTCTGAGAAATGCAACCTTTTTATGGTTGCTTCTTGTGAATGCAAAAATTCACATGGCTGAAATGTTTTTGTGTTTTAATTGTCTTTTTTCTACTTCTGCTTCAGGACACCAGTTATTCAGGTAGAACACAGTGCTCAAGATGATAAAAGAACAAATTCTGCAGTTCTTCACTTGCGTAGGGCCTTAGAAGTACAGCCTTCTTCCCCATGTAAAATTCCACAGCAACTCTTTTGTTTGTTGCTACATTTTCTGAGGTGAATTTGATATGGTACAACTGACTCCGTATTGATGAGCAAAATACACACAGGAGCATAAGACTTTCCTCTTCTAAGTCACCAGAGTCTGGATGAAGTCTGCAATAGCAGTAGGCAGCTTCTGTCACCCACATGAAATGCCTTCAGTGAATTTTATTGATAACATATCTCTTAGTTAAATTTTATGATTTTAAGTCTAAAACTCAACTGCTGTAATACCGCAAACTGCTTTGGTGGCATGAGCTTTGTTCTGAACTCTGAACTCATCTATAGCTTGGCAAAAGTGGTGAAATTCCATTGGAATGGCAGTAACTCAATTCTATCCAATTTTTTTGTTGCCTTCTGTGTATTTTTCACAAGTTTTTTGTTCTGATAAGAAACATACTGAGAGGCAGTATGAGTAGCTGTGGTTAGAGATGTAACTGGTCCAAGGTTTGCAGCTGGGAAGGAAATCTGGCACATATCTTTCAAATTGTGAAATCTGCAATAAATCAAATTGGGAAATTTAGGATTAAGGAGGCTGAACATATTGCTAACATTCATCTTTCAAATTTGCAATATTTGAAGGTCAAAATGTTCAGTGTTTGAGAAACAAGGAGAAAACAGAACTGAACCTGAAAATTCTACTTATTCCTGTTTCTTATTCTTAATTTATTTTTATTTCATCTTCTATGAACTAAGTCTATTACGGAGTAAACTGATTAACAGCAGAGTAGAATTAGCATGGGGGAGAGAAGAAATATAGTCCATTCTATATAATCTACATTTAGTGGTAATGACATTATAACTAATTTGTTGGTTCTGTTTTCTAGCCAAAAATTGCAGAGGAGAATTTAACATATGCTGAACTTGAACTTATGAAGCCTATTCAGGAAGCCAAAGGCATTCCCAGTACGACAGTCTACGCACAGATACTCTTTGAGGAGAACAAGCTGTAATAGTTCATGCCTGTATAAATGTCCTTTGTCAGTGTTCTATTTAATTCTTGCTATGCTGTTTATTTATAAAAATCATACAAATGTCCTTATTTTTTTATTTCCATTCATGCTCTTCTATTTTTCTATGAGACTTTTAAACACAATCTAGTTGAAAGTAATCATAGAAAAAGCAGCTGGTCTACGAGTGACATTCCAGAGTTATACTTCATATGTTCTATACCCCTGATGTGAATGGACTGAAGTTCCACCTGGGGCATTTTTAACATTAAACATTATTCCTTCTTTAATGTTAATGTGATGAGTCCAGCTGCAAACATCCACATCTTCACAATCCTCAGGAGGACGACTGGCAGGATCCATGCCCATCAGCCTGCTTCTCAAGGCAAAGACCACTGACCAGGAAAATTGTCACTTTAATGCATTTTGTCCCATCAGGAAAATATTAACCCAGTGAAGCTAAGACTTTTTTTTAACAGCTAAGGAAAAGCTAAAATTACTTTTTATGTCTTTCTTCCCCCTCCAGAAATAGTAAAGAGGTTTGTTTGCTATACATTCAAATTCCCTTTCTAAATGACATTGTCTTAAAAAACTTACTTTTAGTAGGGTGTTTGAAATATAATATTTCAAAGTAATCCAAAGGAAACATTCATAGTTAAACCCCAATGATTTAAGGAAGAATATTTATAACTTGGGAACATTTTCCAGGATTTAATCTTTTTTTTAATTCTGATTGGGAATAGGAAAAACATTATAATGAGTGAAAGACTGACAGAGCCAGGACACTGCTTTTCGACTTGGTTGAGTTTGGTGCTCTCAGGCCTGTCAAAGTTTCCTCCTGTGTCCTGCATTACTGAGATGCTGAGCTAGAGGAAGAATCACACAGCTTCTGCTTTGGTATGGAGCAGACTATAATGCCCTGCTGGCTTACTTTGGAGATACTTCTGTGGAAAGACCAGGGTTCAGGAGACAGAAAAATGAGCCTAATGTGGGTGCACAAAGTAACCTTCCTTTTTCTTTACCTCTTGATAACTGAGACGGGATTCTTTTTTCTCCTTTGATACATGTTCATGGAAAATGAGCCTTTCTATGGCATCCTGGGCATTTCAGTCATGAAGCATAGCTGGACAGATGTGTTCAAGCTCCTGTATCTCCAATGTCCATATTTCACCAAAGCTCAGGGAGAGTTTGACACCCAACACCTTTCAGCACTTGAGAAGCTTTAGCTCTTGAGTAACTGCAGTTATAGAGATGTAAAAGCACGAGCTCTTTAGCTCACCATCAGGTCATGGAGATCTGATACTTGGCATGTGCTAGGTCTTCTCCACATCTGGAAGGGAGCCCCATGATAGGCCACTCCTTCAGCAGTATTTAGTGTAGATTTTGGAGTAGCACTTGCAGGCCTTGGGTTTTGGAATCCTAACCAAGGTGGTCCAAGTTGCTTCTTCCTTTACAGGTCATGCCTTTTTAGTGACAGAATAATGTCTCACCAGGGCTCAGCTGAAAACCATAACAGGAACAGTCATGCCCTTGTTCCTGTTACTACATGGGAATGCAGGAGAGGAGGGCAGGGATGACAATGCCAAGATGGGGATATACAACAAAGGGAGAGGGCACATCACTGCCTTTTGGAGGGTTTCACCAGAATAAGTGAGTCTTTATAAAGTGTTTTTTAACTTTTCTGACTAGGGGTAGAGATCAAGTGGCACATAATATGTTATTGTATAGCCAGGATCTGTAAATATAAAATGCAGTCACCTGCTTCCACATTAGATAAAAATCTGTTGTATAAAAAAGAATTTAAGGAATGCTTATCAGATTTGCCATTATGTACAGTACTAATTCCAATTCTAGTCCTTCACCAAAACAGTTCTTTCCAAACTAAGGCCAGCTTTAATCAATAGGTTTGATAGTAATTATTTGCATTTTTAATGTTTGCATTTGTGAGCTGTCAAGAAAATGTTTGTTTCACCTTTTCATTATCCCAGAGTTAATCACCCACCAAAAGGGCATAGTATCTTTCCTTGTTCTCTGATCTGATGTTGGACTTTCAGTGACAACAGCCATCAACTCATTGACCAAAAACAAATTGGTGCTAAAGAGTGATCCAACATTAGGGATCAATTTTGGAACAGCCAGAGTTTGACTGACTCTTCAGAGAGGACATCTGTTACACAGACAGCTGTTAGAAAGGCCTTAGAGAAGTATAGAATTTATTAGTCATTCCTTTGGAATTAAAAATAAAACCCTAACACATTAATGAGTTGACCACTTAGTTGTGAAAACTTTTGAGTTTGGTTATAAACATTCGTTTTGCATACAACTGGCCATTGTGCCCATTGTTCAGAAAAATCCTCTACTGTATGTTTATGTCCAGCATGTTAATGAATACCATTCTTCATGTATTAATATTCTCTATACTCTTGTTTATATTTGATAGCTAGTTCCCCAAAATAATAGTTAATTGAGCTGAATAAATTACCTTTTTTTTGTAAGATACGTTCTCTCAGTCTGTGCAGGATTTATTGCTTCAAGGATATGTGTTTATCTCTTACTCAGCATTTAGAAAATCCCAGTATTGGGAATTGAATTCTTCATTCTGCAGGAAATTCCAAGCTTTTCAAATGTTTTCCATTTGTAACTGCAAGGCAACAGACCAGCTGAGTGAAACAGGGCCAGAAATACTACTTAGGAGAACACTCATCTTCCAGAGCAGACATTTCCTATGCCTCTTCTTATGCAATGTCCACTTAGATTTAATAATGCCAGATAATGTCATTGGAGAAATTTATCATCATTTACATTGCAACTATTTGTATGCCTTTAAGTATCAAAGTAACTTGAAAGACTACAGAGAAGAAAATTTCACTGAGTATAATACACTTTAGTTTGAGAAATGCAGAGTAAGTGGATTTATCTCCTTCTAACAGGACCTTCAAGGCCAAATTAATCCCTGGCCTAACAGTCTCTGGCTTCAGCAGAACAGCAGCAGAGCTGAATGTGATCCACTCTTCTTTTATGACAGGAGCTCCCATGAAGACTCTTTAATACTTTATTAAGCAGCAGTTGGAGTCTGCTGAGTCATAGTATTTTGGTTACTCCTTCTGTTGTCATTGGTAAAACATGGCCTAGTGCTGATATTTTAACAAATACAGCTCTATTAGCTTCACACCAATTTAGTATCAGATTGTTAAATGCTAATATACTACACCCTATAGCTTTAAATAGAATTAGATATGTTTACAGCTTTGGTTAAATGCACCTTGTTCCTCAACATTAAATTTTATTACTAGAATCCTCCGTCAGCAAATAGGAGTAAATCATATTAGTGCCATGGGCTGTGTGGGGGGTGATTCTGCAGCCCAAGGAAAACGTATTTTATTACTCTTTATTATAACTTTCTAATTGGTAGGTGTGGTCAGCATGTCATTATCTATGTCATTGCAAGCAAATTATTTGTTTTACTATAACTGTAACGTAATTTTGGGGCTCTCTTCATTAAGAAGTTCAATAAACTTGTGTCCTTAGCCAGGGTTTGGACAAGTTCTACTGGCATAGCAGGATTCAGACCAGGTAAGGTTGTATTTGGTGTTTAATTTGTAGGTTAAATTCTGCTTCTTGAGGACTTCTCCAAAACACCTCTGGTGAGTGACATCAAGGTGCAAAGAGCTTCAATCTAATCTGTCAGAGTAAAACATAAATTTCCTAAATTCTACTGCATAACATTTGCTCTTCTGAGTTTCTGCACTAATCTGAAATATACTCATTTGGTGTGCTTCCTTTCACCTGGTTTGATACCATTTTGCTACCTTGGTTGGGAAGCAGGATAGGTCAAAAGACTGCATGTCAGTAGAAGACTCCTGAGTTAGTGTTATTCCTCTCAGAACAAAAAGAGAAAGTGGAGATAGGACAGATTTTGAGATGTCAGCTAGTCTATTACTTGATCTCGAGGCTGGACCAACACATCTTGACTTAACCTGGTACAGGTTGGTCTAACCTCTTCTTAGAAACCAACAGTAATAAGGTTACATACTCTCCTCATCATCCATTTTCACACCACTAATCATAGCAAGGTAGGGCAGGAATCCTACCTGTCTTGGCACCATATTGTATCTCTTTTGTTCCTTACCAGCATTGCTGGGCTGTTTGCAAACCCCACAAAAGACTTTTCAGTCTTTGACCACTCCAGTCAGAAATGTTCTGGCAGCCCTTTTTGAGCCTCCAGCTGAGAGCTGCTCAGGTTTTCATTTCAGTACATAACACAGCTAGTCACTGCAATTGCATTTCTCCCTGCTGTGCAGGATCTGAGACTCTCCTGCATTTCACACCAGGGAAGTAGGAGGTCACATGCTCAGAGTCCCCACACAAGCTCACTTGGGTTTGGTCCTGGCTAGGGGAAAACCTCCCTGCATGCCTGTCCCCTGTGCCCCTCTTGAATGCAAGCTGTTGAGTTGAACACACTTTCCCTCATGGATTTGAGTTAAGCCATGTTAAAATCCTATCTATTTGTCTGAAGCAGTATTTTACCATAAGGAAGTGCATGAGAACACAACAGTGCATTAGGATTCTGTACCTAGAGACAAGATCACCTTTGCTTTCCCATTCCAGCCTGGCATCATCTTGAGCACAGTTAACAGCCACTTCAGTACATAGCTACCTACAACTCCATGTCTTTATTAGAGAAATTAGCCATTGATAGTTTTGGATTATCCTCAGGAAAGAGGAGGCCTGCAGGAACTTCTCTGACTGCTGACAGCTCTCTCCTGACACCAGGGAGCCTGGGGGAGCACAGCACAGAACAAAGACATCACATAAAATTTAAAGGGCAAAAAAACACATGGGTATGGGCAATGGTTATTACTTTCAAACATGGTAACTGGATGCAGGTCCTCCCCTTAACATGAAAGCAAACAAGAAGTCACTGGATACCACTCAGTGGTGCTGCACCATTTCTTCCACCTCTGATTCTGCCTGCTATGCGTAGGAGACAGAAGGGAAACTGCTCAGCACTGTCTGTGAAGGGATTTTTCAGGCAGCCAGTTAAGCAGATTTACACATCTCTTTCCCCTGAACTAGTCCTGTGAGAGACCAGTTAAGTCGAGAATCCTGGCTTAAGTACTCAGATCAGAGGAAGATCAACAAGCTTGCTAACCAGCCATTATTATTCTACATGGCACGTCTCCACCTTAAATGGTCCTGTTTTGCAATCATACTCTATTCTCACAGGAACAGGTGCCCTTCAAATCCCTCAGGCAAACATAGCTATCCTTACTTCTACCTCTACTTCCTCCTTGCTTGCTCTCAGAGAGCAACCAGAGGACAGAAGAGCTCTGTCCTGCCAGGGAACTAACTCAAAAGCCAAAATTAGTAAATCACTGTGCACATGATAATGGCAAATGGCAAAGGCCATTCCTATGTATCACTATAAAAAATAACATTAATTGGGATGCTTTGCAATTTCCTGTACAACCCATAATTAGGTTAGATAAGAAACTAGCAGTGTCTAAGTGCTATAAATGTCTAAATTAAGTTATTTTGAAAGTGCTTGGCACTTTGACATTTGAGAGTTCAGAGTAATTGGGGTATTGAAATAAAATTGCTTCTGTTATTTAAAAGGTCATTATCTTCTTCGGGTAGATATATATGGACTATTTTCTACTCTACTGAGCTGCTCTATTTGGTACAATTAGACCTGCTTCAGTAGATTTCTAGTGGACCTCCTCCCACTTATCACAGTCCCAGCACTGCCACAGGGAAGGGCCTGTAAATATACAGCCCAGATATGGAGTATATATTCCATTCATAATCAGGCTCTGAAGAGCCAAGAGCTGCCTAGAGCTTCCACCATGAACACCGCAGGCTGCTACACCCAGCACGGTGGCAACGGACGCCTTACACAACCAAAGTCAACAAATGCCAGATTACAGGCAGAAGTCAGCCTGCCAGGCAGACAAATGCTTTGGAGAAAATCAGGATTTCACCTTCTCAACTAAATAATCTCATAGTCTGGCAGGAACTCTGGTTATTTCAATAACACTACTGGAATCTCTTGTTTGCAACATCCATGGTCCCACTGTCACGTATAGATATGACTTTTGCTTGCTTACCAGAGCTGGTACTCTGCAGCTGTGACAGTCAAAGGTGGGAACTCAAATGACTACACCTTGACTGCATTTTATTTTGCTTAGTCCAGTAAAATAAGGACTATAAAGACAGACACTGGCAGAGGAAATACAACTTGTTACCACTTCTCCACTGGAGACTATCACAGACAGGAGATTATGGGGAATGGACTGAGCACAGGAGTGGCCAAAGAGCACTCTGTTCATTCCTGTGACTTAATCCATGTGCTTCTTTCAGGAGATCTGACTATACCACCAAAAGTGGAGCAGTTATGGGAGCATGAGTTTTTGTTGTCCCTCATGGCCAGGGAACAGATTCACGCAGGAGAAGCAAAGTGCTTAGAGCCTCCTGTCCAAACTGAGCGAGGAGACAATTTCTGATCTGAAACAGAGCAAGTCCCCATGCTGCTGTTGCAGTCATTCCCAGGGACAGCTTCTCCCCCATCAGTAAGATCTCACAACATCCTTTCTACCACAGAACTCACCTGACATCCTCAGCTCCAGCCACCCAGCCAGCACACTCACAATTGCTCCCCAGTGCTGGCCCAGCACCTACAGCCTCCACATGCACAGGGTTGCAACACCTGAATGTGAAACACATCAAGTGATCACAGAACAGAGGTACCACTGTCCCCATTACAGGGACTACATTTGCTCAATACTCATTACATGAAATATTACTCATGGTCACTAATATTCCAATGTACTCCTGAAGGCTGCCTGGTTCTGGATACTAGATTTCTGTAAGACATTTTAGTGCAGGGAATGAGGGGTTCCCTTTTAAAAACTTCATGCAGCAAATTTGCATGAGCCTCCTGACACTTGGGAAGAGCTCTGATGACAACCTGTGTATAAGGCAAAAAGCATAGGGAGGGTTGGCATTCTTCCACCAGCCTTGTACCCTCTCACAACCCTCCATCAACCTAGCTGACTTCAGTGACAGTAACTGCCATGTACACATCTGAACAGAGACACCAGTAATGCAACAACTTATCTGATCCCTCAGGGATGTATGTGACCATAAGCAAACAAATCACTCCAATTGCCTGGCTTGGAGATGCTTAGTATGAAGCAGGAGGACACAAGAGAGCTAGGATCAGACCCAGAACTTTCCTGGGCTTTTTTTTCAACTTCCTTGGTATGCTTCTCCTGAAAGATAAGAGAAAAGCATGACAGGCTGCATTTTCATGCAGAAGGGAGCACACTCCTTCAAATTATTTTAGCTCATATGGCTCTCAGGATAACTTCCCTTGTGACAGCCATAGGCAATCACAAATGACATGATCTTCTTGCCAATACCCTCTTGTAACAAGTTTTGAGATCGCTGTATGAAAAGGACTTGGGATCAGTAGCACACAGTGACAATCACAGGGAAAAGTTTCCTGTGGGAATTACAGATTGCTTTGCATAGATTTCTTAAAAAAAGGTTTGAGTAAATTCTTTCTTATGGGGATGCAAAGGCCCTAGAGTGCACAGGCAGCTCTGCAAATATTGCTTCACTTGTGAATACTAGAGATCAGACACTACTTAACACTCACTGTAACATTTATAAGACTTCTGTTGCTGAACAAGATAGCCTGTGCAATAACCAAATAAGTGTAATTAAGGCATTTTAGGGTTTATGGTGCTCGATTAGATTAAACTGATATTTAAAGTTACATAAAGGTT
>NW_008693035.1:133542-150959 GCF_000695815.1 Acanthisitta chloris | reverse complement strand
CCCTACAGGGCACACTTAAAACTGTGCCTTATTTTGGCATTTCTTATCCTAATGGGATTGGATTTCTTTCAAGGGTAATTCTCACCCTGAGCTACTTACCCCTTGCAAAAGTTGATTCTGAGATAATTACAACACTCTGTTGATGTTCATGCTGTGCCACTTACAGTAACAATGGAGTTATGATAAAAGTATTTGCTGTGGAATTGCTCCACTTGTTTAATTTTTGAAGCATATTCTAGATCTGCTACCCCTACATTCCATGTGTGTATCATGTTCAGGATATTCACTACTGCCCCTGACCTAGCATGAAGTCTTGCCTACGTGTCAGTGAAAGCCACCTCCACATCCAGAGCTGACAGAATTTCCTGGAAATTTTCATGGCTATTCATTATTTACCAAATACACAGGAGACCAAAACAAATATAATAGTAGGTGTTTGCAAGAGGGTTAGTTTCAGCCAATCACTCAACCATATATTAGAAATTTTTAGCAACAACTTCATGTCTCAGACTTACCTGCAGAAAAATGACCAGGTAGCACTCTAGCACTGTCACGTACACTGGCTGTATCAGCCCTAGATAATTTGAGGACTATGGCATGTTTACATTTGTGCCTTAACTCTGCAAACAAGGAGTGGTGCTTTTGGTGCTCACACTATGCATTTCTTTCCATGACTGATGACCTGGGGGAAAAATCTTCTAGAGCTAGAGAAGAAACCAAAACTATTTTTACCAAGCATTGTTGTACATCAAATCATTCCTAATCAAAATTTTTACCAGGAAATTGCAACCCACTTGTATCCATTTGCCTTTTATATTCTCCCAAATTACAACTCCCTGAACATTAGAACAAGCTTGAGTCAGGAACACATTTACTCTTAAGCTGCTGACTTCCATTCATACATGCACACTCTGAATCTGTTCTCTGTGATTCAAAACTGATGTTGCTGATGCAACTCTCGAAGATTTAAGAGAACTGATGTTAGGTACAATGAGATGAGCCTTTCAAATCCATGCATGGTTAGCCTGCAGCTGGCCTCTTCTTGTACCAGACTTAGCCAGGTGGATATCTAGAATACTGGAGCCATTAGTGCAGCTGCCCAGGCTGCAAAGTGGGTGCCAGTGCCAGCTCTAGAAAAGGGAGCATCTGTTACTGTCAAATACAAGATGCATGAAAAGGCTAAAGGAGAAGACAATTTGCAAGCTATTCAAGATGACTACTGGGTAAATGAAAACACAGCTAGTGACCTTCTTTCATGGCTCTTGATCATCTTTATCATGGTTCAGAAAAGCTGTATTCACAGGTGACAGGAGTCCAAGTCTTACTGGCCATGTATCCCAATCACAGCTTATTTTTAAGGAAGGTGCAGAGGGAAGAGAAAAGAAATAGTATACCTTTGTTGACAATTCACCTTTACCCAGTCTTCAGGAAAAGTAGATGGGCACAGTTCACCTTTGCTCCATAGGATTTCTTTGATCACAAAAACATTGGTGTGTTTTGGCCTATTTTCAGTGTATGTTTCACTGAGCGCAGGAAGGTTAGTATTTGACTCATCAAGTCATGCATTTGGAGGTCAGGAATGATAACCAGGCAGTTCATCTGTGTAGACATAATGCAGACTTCCTTGTATGTCTGCATCATGAGCTAGACTCTAATTACTACATTTTCCACAGGCAATTACCTCACTCACTGCAGAGGTGAGACCAAACCATGGGGTGGGTTGGGGTGGGAACATGTCACAGCACTCCATAGGGAAGGAGGCTGTTTGCCATAGGAAGATTTGCTCATTCAGCACCACAATTCAAAAGAAGAGTCAGTAGCAAAGCAGTGTCCTACAGGACAAAGAAAGATGATCATGTAGTTAAAGGAAGACTGGTATAAACCTATCTTCTACTCCAGATTCTTCCTAATAATGCTGATAAGTCTCTAGCACCGAGATTTTGGCATATAGCAGCTCCTCATGTTCCTCAATCTCTTCACTCCTGCAGTGCTAAGCAATCCCAATGCACTGGGAATCAGGAAAGTCTCCTGGATCTGTGTGTTCAAGTGTGTGTTCAGTGTTATGAACACAAGGGCCTTTATGGCCATAGTGTCCTTCATGTTCTTCCTAGCACTGCCCTGATCCAGTCTGTGGTGTTCAGGAAGCTGCTCTGCCTAAGTGGCTACTCAGCCCTTCTGTATGTAAGATAAGCTATTCAATTTCTTTATCAGGTCAAGGAGGAGCAGGGGGGAGAGGGAGTTACTGATTTAGCTCCTTCATATTATCCTAAAATGTTAAGTAGCATGATTTCTCCCACTTTTTCCATCTCCACTAGGGACACAAATGGCACTTAAATTTATTATCCTATAGTCTCATCCTTCTTATTCTACAAATACTCACTTCTACTGTACAGGATAATTGTGAAGGTAAATCTTGAAGTATGACTCACACACTGATATTCCAGAGAGTGTAGGGACAAGGCTAGGAAAGAAGGCAGTGAAGAAGGAAAATGAAAGAATATATTGACCAGCCAGTTCAGATCTTCCTCATTCATTTCATACATTTTGTCTGCCTTACTCACTATGAAAAAATATGTCAGTAATTAAGAAACATTGCACCATAACACATGTTCACATTGGGGCTGGATATAGGCACCAGCTTCCACCTGGATATTCCAATTTCACTTTACAAACAAAATAACTTTTCAGACTGTATGCATACATTTTTATGCAGATTCAGGGGAGAAGAAAGAGTAGAAATGGTGATATTTCCATTCTTGCATGTTAGTAAGAGCAAAAATGCTGCAACAAACTCACTCAACGTCTGTTTGAAGTCTCAGTATTTTTTAATCTCATATTAAAAATAGAATGTTAATTTTCTTAAGCTACTGCTCTTTGGTATAATCAAGGCAGTTTTATTTGCTAGCTAATATTTGTGAAATACAATGTATTATATCAAATTCAGTATCTAAACTAACATTTAAAATACAAAAGTTTTCCCAAGACAAATACTACAAAAATCTCATTGTCCATGTGTATGTCTATCAGTGTCTCTCACAACTTTGGAGTCCATTCTCTAATTTAAATCAGACTTGACTGCAGGGTCAGCCCAACAACTCCTTTGAGATTCAGCCCCCATCCACAAGCTTCCAGTGTCTCTGATTCTTTCATGCTCTGAAGGGTAATTTTCTCTGCATTCAAAAGGTTGAAAAAACAAGAGTTCTTGGCTATTTCTTCCTACCCATCCACAGACCAGCAGCAGATTCTTCCCCAGTCATCACCAACTAGGAGCTTGGAGGAATTTCTTGAGAAAAAAAGAAAGAAGGAAAACGAAAATAAGAAACATGTCTAAGAACAAGATACAATTAGGGTTAAGGCTTTATCCTGTATGTGCAGCAATTAGGAGGATGCAACATTCAGAGGAGTAAATTAATGTTAAACTTGAAGAACAATAATATAGAGTAGACAAAGATTGGTACTTCAAAGACTGAGCTTAGAATTGGGTCCAAACTTTCCTGGAGTTCAGTGTGCTAATTGTGGGCGATCTAGCCAGATCAGGAGCTCTTACCCTTCTACGAGACACTATGGATGTTAAATAATCTGCTGTCCAGATTCAGACTTGTTAGCACATAATGTCATGGTTTCAGCCACTGAAATCTCTGCTGAATGCAGTGCCACTGACACTAATGAAACTAACCCTCCCCCCAAACTTTCCCACTTTCAATGCATATAAACATCACACTAAGTGCTCTAAAGCTGAGCATGCAGAATAGAGGAACATTTTAGCAACAATCGAAATGCCAACACTTTGGGAGAAAAATACAGTATCTGTTTTACAGTACATCATAACATCCTGGAGTAGGAGATAACAAATATTACAGCCAGATGAAAGCACAGGAGGGGGATTGAGTAAACTAAAATACTGCTGGCTGTGCAAATGGAGTCGAGTTGAACAACAAAGTTGTCCTTTGGCCAAAAACTTCCTGTTTACATTTTAAGGAGTTAGTATCTCCAGCAACTCCTAGGATAAGAGTTTTTTTCTGTGTTGCAGAGATGGTGCAGCAGCTACTGAGCTCTACAACTACTCTGTCCAAACCCTGCTATTTGTCCTGGGTTGTCTTTCTACCTGACCCCTGACTGTCCCAACACTCTTCACTTAATGCACTCAGCCAGGCCAGCTCCCTGGGTGACTGTGGCTGGTTAAGAGTGATTCGACTGAGATCTAAAAAACCCCTACATCAAACAAACAGCAAACCCAATCCCCAGCAGAGCTGCAGAACACAGCAACCCCAACAGCGTGGGCCAAGCCCTTGCTGGACAGCACCAGTGTGCACCAAGGGACCATACCTGGACACAGCCAGCGCCGTCACTGCTGCACTCATCTTACTCGGTTTGCCAGTCAGGGCAAGGCTGGGATTCAGTTCCCGACAGAGAACAAGATGTTTTCCACACTTGTTACCTGTTGTGTGGTTTAAAATAAATATTTAGAAAGTGTCTGGGGGCAGCATGGATGGGATTGTTATTATTTACGGTCAGCAAGTTGTTAAGTTGAGAACAAATATATTTAATCTTGGCCTGTGCTGTTGCAAAATAGGCCCATCCCAATTTAATTTGTGGCTATGATAGTTACATGTGCTGACGTGCGGCTGTATCAATTGTGTGCTAAATTGGATTTGTGTATTATTGCTTTCTAAATTGCATGCCTAGTTCAGCAAAATTGTTCATCAGTTTTCACTGGCTCTATGCTTAATAAGATGCCCCACAATACCTTGCTGCCAGGATATAATACAACCCATAATTGCCTAGTAAAAAGAAATTACATAAAGCCTTGGTATTATCAACTTATCTAAATCTGCTCATAACAGAACCAATAATTAAATGCTGAGAACATTTCACATACACACACATACATACACACACACCTAACAACTCAATCACAGTTACTTTGGTCTTTTTAATGACTGTGTTTTCTATTAATTTTGTTTTCTTTAATACACAGAATGAGATGTGGCAATATTTGGTCATTGAAAATAATTCTGAAGTCATCTGAACAGGTTAAGGGAATATGACACTGCTTTGATTACACTTCTTAACTCTTTAATAAAGAATGCTGTTGCTGTGTGCATCTGAAGACATGCAGCCTTGTGTTCATATGCAAACAGGTGTGTGTGTCTACACATCACCAGACGACACAGGGTCAGTCCATGTCTTCTGTGATCTTCTTTGAAAAAGGCACAAACAAGAGTGTTCTGCTGTGCTCCCACGGACAGCATTTAAGTCCTCATTTAGAAAAGTGTTTATGGTATACATTTTACAAACAGCTAAAATCTCAGTCTGTTCAAAGAGATGCCTATGCAATTGTACCTTAGTAAATAGGACCTGGAAGGACCTGCCACAGGAAGTTATGGATAAGAACATAGGAAATTCTTAAAAAAATTTAGACTTTCAAAAAAGAATCTGCAAAATGATTACAGAATACTACAGGGATTTTGGAAAGAGAGCTGTCTTTTGCTTTGACTTACAGCAATCTTTGATTAGAGATGACAACAAAACCAAGTATGTAGCTACCATAGCCAGACTATTTCATATCTGGCATATTGGATGTCCTTGCACCTTCTCTAGAGCCATCTGGCTCTAGCTACTCTGAGACATAACAAGAGGTAGGATAGGCATCTGGTTTTGCAGTTATACATACAGAGGCATATTGGAAATATTTCTACATAGCAACCTAAGTTCCATGAACAGCACTTTTGAAGATCTCAGTGGTAATGCCCAATTACTGTATCTTTTTTTTTTTGCAGATGTTACATCAGTAGCCCTATATTTATGCAAATTGTGTGCCTAAAATTGAAGTAATAGAGAATGTCTGTAATAAGGACCACAGCAAATAAGTGGTGTAAATGATACATACTAACACCACAATTCCTTTCTCATAAAAAGCACTGGGAAAAGAGGAAAGCTGTGCTATTTAGGATGTGCCTTTAAAGCTTCCTGGCAGGTTTCAGCTCCTGTATTTGTTAGAAAAGAGAAGTGAGCTTGAGTTGTTTCTAATACCAGTCAGCACTGTAGCCCCATGATCTTATTAACCTCAGCTCTTTGAGAACTCCAGGGTATCAGCTTCAGCTTCACACAGCCTTGAATAAACAGCTCCAAGCACTAGGGCCTGCTGCTGGCCTCCCACCAGTTTGAAGGGCCTCTGACCTCTTTAAAGGTAGCAAAGACAACAAACTTCACGGTTCCACCCCAGGGCAGGATCTGGCACTGCCCACTCTGACATTAAGCCAGGACACTTTAGTACAGGTCATCAGCAGAGGTGCCAAGGCAATGGGTTCTCTGGAGCCAGGACAGTTCATTAGTTTCATAGGTTTGTGCAGAAGGATGGTCTACCAAGGTTGACAGATCCCATGACAGAGCCTATGAAAAAGCTTTCAGCTTTATCCAGGCAGGATGTGTCCAGGAGACAGCTGGCTCAAGGGTGCTCCCTAAGGTAGGGCTGTGACTACCCACAACTGTTGCTGCTGCTTACAGTAACATTGCACCAGTTCCCCACACCATCTCCCCTTCACATCACTGTGCTCACATCCCTTCTTTCTCACAACCAATCAAGGTCTGCAGCACACAGTGACACTGCAGTTCACAGCCCACCCTGTGGTCATACCTCTGCTGCCTGGCTCTTCCGTCGCGTCCCTCTGCGGTGTCAGTCCAGCAGCTTGGTCTGGGGTATCAGTATATTCAGTCTTCCACAGCTGTGCCAGTAAGGAGGTAAAAATGGAAAGAGCATGAATTATATCAATGAGAGAGAGATGCAGCTTCTGCTTCCCAGCAAGGGGTGGAAATTGGGTTTCTAACACCAGAACAGGATTTTGCAGTTGTCTCTCCCCCTGGCACTGCTGCAGGGAGTCACACTTGGAGCTAGTGGGGTTGCAAGGCTGACACTCTAACAAGGTTTCCAGTAACCCAGGGAGCTCTCCTACCAGCCTGGAGGCAGAACCAGCAGTGAATTCCTGCTCCTGAGAAAGTATGACTTAACAAACTGAGCTGTGGACCAACTCTCAAAAAGCACACTCAAACCTATTTCCAACGGGCGATAGCATTTTTGCTTGCAGAACCATCCCAGAATGGAAAGCACGTTTTCAAAACTCTCCCTGAATGGCAAAGACTCCCTCATTCAGGGGGATAAAAGTTTATAGGAAGCAAACATTTTACTCTGATTTTCAGTTTCTGCCCTGTGCTGCCCTGTTAAGAAAGTGGCATGGGCTTTTAGTAGCTCTGTCCCTCCATTTAGAATGCAAAATTCTGCCTCTGGTCTACAATGAATCAGGACTACTTTTCCTCTCTCCCATCTACCTACCCTCACCACTCCATCTGTGCTTCCTGTGATGATGATGCTGCGTGTGTCCCAGTCCATCACGTCAGCAAAGCAGCAGCAAACAATGTGGCAGGTGGGGCTGCTGGCAGAGTTGATGCTTGCAAGAAGCTGCCCATTGACTGTCCACAGGTACAGGTAAGATCCAGCACAAGAGATAATATCACCCTGTAACAAAGCAAGAGGCAATGTCTCAAAATCCTACACTTATCCTCCTCATAACTCTTAAGTGCTGATTAGAAACTGCAGAGTTGTTCTGACTTAAATTCTGACCATCATTTTGCTCCCAGGGAGATGATGTAAACCAGAAAAAGTAAAAATTACTTTTTTTTTTCCCCTCATGAAAAATTCTGACATTTTTTTATCACAGAAACCTGAAACAACTGTCTCAGATTCAGCAAGATAATGCAGAAACAAAGTTTTTTCACATTTTAAAATTAAAACATTGAATTAAATGTTCCCTTTCTATTTTCCATAAAATTTAGGCTTTTGGAAAAAAGGTAGACTGACAGACTGACTGAGCTACTGTCAGGGACAGGGACTGTGCACAGCCATATGCCTAGCATAGGCTCTGAGCCAGGACTAGTGCTCTTATAAGTTTCACAAATACAGATTCTCTTAAATAAGGACATGGTGTTCACCTGCTTAGCTGTGAAGCCTTTGGTGATTTCACAATCCTCCTCTGCCCCTCACAGGGAGCTTACTGTCATCGCATTTTTAGACTGCTTTGCATTTGACCAATGACCAGCTCTGCATTCTGTGACCTGCACTTCTGGTGCAGAAAACAACCTTTGCAACTGAATCTCTCCTCTCCACACCATGCAGGTGCAGTCTTACCATAGACTGCATGAAAGGAGCAAATACACAGGTATTAGGGGCAAGAAACACACAGAGCCAAGAGCCAATGCTGCAACTGTAAATGATCTTATCAAAAATGCTTTTTGATCACTAATTGAAATTCTACATAACCTTTCCACTCTTGATCCATACTAAGAACTAGCTAAATAGAACACCATCACCAGAGTCATCTGATTCTGGCAAAGGACAGCATGCCCTTAAATTAGCAGCATGCATCTGGTTTAAATCAACTAACACCTTAGTTCACCCCTGCCTCATTTAGGGCCAGGGCTCTTCACACCGCAGGGCAAAATTCTGGAGATAAAAAAGGATAGTGTGTTCAAAACAGAGTTGCAAATAATACAAGAGGTTAAATTTCAGCTACCTTATCTGCATGAGAGGACATAATGTCTGGGCATTTGGTAATGATCTACAGTGCTTTTCAGCAGGGGATTTAAAACTTAAATCATTAGTTACAGCAAACTTTTACAATCCTCCGTAGCTTATAAACTTTTTGGGACAGCCTTCTTATTTTGTGTCTACGTGACACAAACACCATGAGGTTTGGATCTATAGATGGAGCTTCTAGATGCTCAAGCAAATACCAAATCCAACAATGACATAAGAAAGACCTGTAGAGGATTCTTATTTCACAGAAAAGTATGTGGTTCAGAAATTTATTTGCTTCAAAACTTTGCTTTGAGCTGTTCTGAATTTTTCAGGAAATAAACCTTGTTACCACACATGTAATTTTGTGCCAATCAAAATATTTAGCACAATGGAAACACTTTGTTTCTATCTTCATGTTACAATACATAAATAAATAGAGAAGAATTAAACAAAAATACATTTTAGAATTAAGTGTTCTCTTCTGCTAACATCAAAGAGAATTTTTTCATCCACAAGATATGGACCCTTCATCTTATTTTCCTTGAAGCTTTGTTCATACTTTCCTAAGGCTTTTCCTTTTTTAAATTAACCTTCATGCAGACTGTTATCCAAACAGTTGAACCATTTGCACTCCAATAAACTGGAGAACTGCACTTGGATCGATCACCAGACTGTTGCTGGCACAGACCATCTCATTTTTGGACAGCTCTGGAAGAGCAGATACCAGCTGAAAAGACTACAGTACTGGCTGATACATAGAAAGGAGAGGACTCCATTCCCTTGGGATCTCAAGCCCATGCTCTGTGCCAGCCCACCCACTCATTTTTGAACACTTGGCACTGCTTCAGTTGACTTCATGAGGGACCACCAAAGTATTCTGAACTGGCCTGCCCATTTTACAGTAACCAGGACCCCTCAGGCTGGGAGTTGGGCTGGCACTGAACAGACTACTTAATTCCCACCCTCAAATTGCTAGTCATCAGACTGCATAGATGATAAAGTTCTGATGTGAGATGATTGTTTTGGCACAAACTAAGTGGACAATATCCGCCTGGTTTCTTATTGCTATGAACTCAATTTTGCCTCCCTTGGTAGAATCTCCAGTACTGGATCCAACCTTGAACTGTCTGAGCAGCTGGAAACCTGCTCTAGTATGTTAATAGACACAGAAAAGACAAATGTGAAAACAATGTTTTGGGGAGGCAGAAGGTTGGAAAACAATAATTCTCATCCAGGGTGTTTACAGTAAAATCTAATACGGAATATTTTCCCATCAACATGCATGTAATTCTGGCCAGGAACAGTCCTCAACAGATTTATACTCACTGCTATCAAGAGCTTCCCCCACACCTGAGAGTAGAAGAGAAAGCAAAAAGTCAACATTGTCACCACAAAGGTGTAAGACAGTTCTCAACTGAGGCAGCAAACTGCAGTCTAACATGGCTCTGACATGGCTCTGCTTCATGAATGTCAGGAGAAATTAATGAAATAACAGGGACAATAAGGTTATGGGTGAGTCAAATCCAGGAGATACTAGGGTAATACTTCATGCTCCATAAACTGAAAGTTGTTTAATATTGCTATTTATCCTTCCAAAGAAGCTTCTGCTTAGCTACTCAGCCTAAGATGTTGCTTTTAGTGCTTGCCTCTCATCATTAAGAACACTATTAGCAATCTCTGTAGAAAGAAAAAAAAATCAATGTATCAGACTCTCAGGATGTTTTTATGTTAGGAAAAGCACCCATTAAATTATCATGAAATGTTCATGGACTCGTCAGAAGAAAGATGATAAATGAAGATCTTACTGTTGAATTGTTGATGGCCACAGAACAGAGGCTTTCCTCGTGGGCAGGAAGCTGGTTTATGTACGTCAGCTGGTTCAGGTCCCAAATGATGCAGGTTCTGTCATCGGATCCACTCACAAAGATGCTGTAGCTTACAGATGCAGCAAGGCAGGTCACTGCCTGAGTGTGCCCATACAAAGCCTGGTGGGGAAAAAGCAGCCAATAAACCACTGCAGAGGGTGGCTGATTTACTAGGGAATCACAGTCCTACTGTCATTTGCTTAGTAAGAACAAGCAACCTAGTCATTCTTTGGAGAACTGAAGAGGGTATAAGGGGAAAATAAAAGGATTGTATAGAGAGGCATCAACTCATAGTTGAAGAAAGTTGAGGGTCCAAGAGATTATATGACTTGCTCCAAGTTGCACAGTGACTCAGAGCCCTTGCATGCATTTCAGACTCTTAAGACAGTGCTTTATGCTTAGCAACAAAACATCATTTTTCACTTCAGTCCATGCAGTACTAAGTAAATTTTATGCTTGGAAATTTCTCAGTATTAAACCCCACTATTTGAAACAAAACCCATCAGGATGTATTTCACTGACCTTCTCAGTCTGATTTTTCTGTTTATTTGAACAAGTACTAATTTTTTTCTAATATTGGTTAAGAAGAAAAACAGCATTTGTGGAAAACTTTTGTTTTAAAGTAATATAGGAATTCCTTTCTCTTTCATCATTACACAATATCCTTTGGTTGTTGTTATTTTATAGGTTCCAGAGAAAAAAGGAGTGCCCAGTTTAACTTAGCCTTATTTAAACAGTTCCTTAAAATACACTACACACTTTAGGCAACTTAAAAGCACATATACAAGGCTTGGATTGAAGTATACTGCTGACAATTGTTTAATGCAGCATTCTCAAATGACAGCAGTGTACATTTCTGCTGCATAACCACCAATGACAGTAAAGCCTGTAGGGCAACAAAGAAAAAGTCCTTAACATTTTTCCTAAAAAGCCTTTCAGGGCTCATGTTTTAGCTGCCTTACTGTGAAAAAAATCAGACCCCCCAGTTTTAATGTTGGTTTTAACAGTAAATGCATATTCCCTGCTAGCTTTCTCTCCATGACATAATTAGCACATCTTCAGGGTCTATCTCAGTTCAGCATGAAGCAGAGGAGCCACATGCCCCAGGTGATTTTTGTGAACACATCTCATCCTCTCTTCCAGTGTGTGACTCTGAGACTGAGCTTTTGCTGGCTAACATGTGCTGCCACTTGCCAAGGTCACCAGGACAAAAGCATTCAAACATTAATCCACTGGTGAAGAAGCTGAGCTGCAGCAGGCTATGTACAATTGAAGGTGACCAGTAACTGCTAAGGATGAATTGCAGCTTGTGATTTCTTCCATACACGAGAACTGTCAACTCAAAATACTGGTAGAAAATGAGGTCTCTAACCGTGGTTTCAGAAGTCAGAAACACTAACACCTAAGCATAGGAAAGGAGACTCAGCAGTAGCTTTGGACTGGCTGTTGAACAGTTTACAAAGGACTGGGCATAACCAAGTGCCTGTACGTGAGAGCTGCACAAGACTGCTGCAAGTAAAAGTCTGGGAAAAGGCAGGTTGAAGGGCTCAAAATTTCCTCTCCTTCCTCCAAAGCATGAAGGAAAACATGCCCAATGTGAAATCATCCAAACTGGCAAGTCAAGCCAAGCTAAGCTCCTGCATGAGTTTTAATAAAACCTCTTTTCTCTTTCTTTTAACCCATAAAGATCCTACCTGGCAGCGAAGCACTTTAAGTACAAGCTGAGCGTGGAAGAGAGGGATAGACCTAAACCCAATTATAATGTCAGCTTCAACCCACCAGTGTCTCAATGGATATTCATGTGAAAAAATCAAATGCTTTTGGCTCTCTATAGTCTGCTCATGATCATTCTGCAAAGACTGATAGGCCTCACAGTTCTTTCTGCAAATATGCTGCAGGATATTTCATATTAAGGGAAAACCTATCTCCAGAGTATATTAACAAATATCAAAAGACAAAAAGACCAGCTTTACCACAGGAATATTTAGTCCATGAAAACTTAAACCAGTTGGACCATTCAACTTAACTGGCTGACATGGACACAGGCACTTCATAGCTACACTCAACACCTTCCTGAGAGGTCTGTGTGGCAGACAGCATGTTTTGACCAGATGCTTATCCCAGTCTAGTGTTTCATTTGGCCCAGAAAGTCTGGGGGCTAGATCACAAAGATCACTCTGCTTCATGAACACTGAGGGAAGTAGTAAATTGTATGGATCAATACTGAGGCTATTATGTCTCAGTCTTTAGTGTTCCACAAAACTGTGGAAGCAGACCCCACTAGAGAGGGAAAAGCTACTTTTTCTGCTGAAATATAGTTTCTGTACTTTACTGCATTCCAAACCAGAATGTGTCAGTCCCATGAGACAGCTGGTAAGAGAATATCATCCACTTTATAGCACATCAGCTTTTCTTAAGCAAAGCTCACTCTCACAGGAAATATTTTTGTTCAGCAGAAAAAGTAGCCACCCTGAAACAGTGAATTACATGAAAGCAGCAAGTAATTCACTGAAGACATTTAGAATCATAGTTCAAATTTACCTCCATGCCAGACAGCCATCAAAAAAATAGTCTCTGCTAGCAAAGAGAAGGAAAAAATACAGAATTTTTCATTGCATGATCTCATACCACTTTGTGGACTTTGGCTAATACCAGATTAATCACAGTGGAACACATCAGCAAAGCTGACTTGAGATTGTTAAAGAGAAAGGCATTATATTGTAGATAAAAGACATCCTCTTCACTTGCCTGAAACTCAAATTGAACCCCTGACTGGTATAATTTGGATGCTGATGAAAATTACTGCTTATGTTTTTCTTTACTGCTATTTCTTCCATTTCTATTTCCATGTCCTGCTTTGGAATAATAACTAGCTGGATTAAAAGGTCATCACTGAAGATCTTGTCTCATATCTCTGTTTTCTTCTCAAGCAGGAAACTTCATAAATCTCAGAAGAAAGACTGCTCTAAACACTGTTTCCCCTCCTAATTTCAACACACAAGAATTTCAGATAAATGAAGATCTAAATACTGCTCTAGCATCCCAACAGACAATGAAGCTTTCACCTTATTTAAGGACAAATAAAATAGGTTTTGGTTTAGGGTACAGAAAGCACTAGAATATCACCTGAACATCCCTCCAGAACAAATGAGCAGAAGAAGTTCCTAATACTTGGAGACCTCACTGATCAATGAATCCTTTATTAGTTTACCTAAAAGTAGCAGTGTTTTATGTATCTTGGTTTCTTTAGGGACAAAAGGCTCCATGCTGCCTTTCAGATCTGATAGTGGTATATTCTAGCTTTACTTGTAAAGCCGAGAACTCATCATAGTTGAACCACACAAATCTTGCATGAGAATCCACTTTTGTAAAAGAAGTAGCAGTTATATAGTTGGTTGATGACTATAGATGAGCTCCAAATCAACAACCAGTAAAGGGCATTGGATAATGAGGACACAAACTATATCATTCTTATTGGATGCATCCCTATGCCATGGAGTGACAGATAAACCTTTTATGTTCTGGATTCAGGTTGAGAAAAAAGAATCAAGAACTTTGTCTAGCTGAGCCTTCATCTCCATCAGCTATATTTGCAGGGTGTTTTGGAGATCCTGTCCATTGCTCTAGCAGCCCAAAACAAATTATAAGCATCTCCAGGTGATACTTGTTTTTGAAAATGACCCAAGGGCAGGCTGCACTTCAAGAGAGGAGAGCATATGCCATAACTTCACTGTTTATGTTATCATGATAAACTTTGGAAATGCTACCAAAGGGGAAAAAATCCCCAGGCTGCATTCATAACTATAAGCTGTTGGTATAAAGCTCAGCTGATAATGTATTATCAGCTCTTGACCTGATAACATGCCATGATGTGATATTGCTGATTACTGAAGTTTTTTCTGCCTTCTTGATTCACCCAAAGGTATTTATTCTGCCAGTTGTCTGCGAGATAAAACCTTCTTCTGGTGTTCACTAAGTTTCCTTAGCAGAAGAGCCACAGTACTCACCTGTCTCAGGTTTAGACATTTTACTTTGTCCTTGACCAAGTAAAATTCCCAGACACACACAACTGAGCTTGTTCCAGATGTGATTATGGTAGTTGCTGAAGGACACACAGCACAGAGACACTTTCCCCAGTCTGCCATGCACTCAAATGTAGTCACATTCTGTACAAGAAAGAATGTTTATATCAAATGCTTATCTGGTGACACCATACATTTATTATTATCATATGGCAGATTCAGTTTTCAAGACTGAGCCTTCATTTTATCAAATCTAGAAAAGAAAAGCCTCTAGAAAGAAGAGCCTTAACCAGCCTCTATATTCACAGCAGAGCTGTGAACACATGGACATGCACAGGCTGTGGCTGTGTGGAGCTGTGCCATCTTCCAGGGGCCAAACAGGAAGGCTGGACAAAGGTCAGTATCTTGTATCTTATGAGATCTGAGTCCTAAGTGTGCCAGACCTCCTACGCAGCTTCAGGAAAACTCATTCTGCTACCATATAGTAAGAGAATCCTAACATCTAATGCAGATAAAAAAGAAAGCCCAGGCTGTGACAGTCACTGCTAACAGGGTGTCAGGCTCCATAACCCTCCTCCTACTTGGATTGAAACGCTCACATTCTACATTATCTGTCTCCCCCACAATGCAAAACTCTGCGGTGCTAATAATTCTGGTGGAGCTGAATGGCACAGCTACACAAACCCTACCACAGACAGAACAAACCTTTACCTACTTACAGTGAGGGAAAAAATTTAAGTCACTGCTAACAGGGTGTCAGGCTCCATAACCCTCCTCCTACTTGGATTGAAACGCTCACATTCTACATTATCTGTCTCCCCCACAATGCAAAACTCTGCGGTGCTAATAATTCTGGTGGAGCTGAATGGCACAGCTACACAAACCCTACCACAGACAGAACAAACCTTTACCTACTTACAGTGAGGGAAAAAATTTATTATAAACTCATGAGGCACTGCTAACCAGAGGAAACTTAAGCTGGACTCCCAACCACTACTCACAGTGACTGTATAATCACACTCACTATGCTCAGTGTCACCCTGACTTTTGAAGAGACAAACTGAGTCATTTATGCCTGCAGCAATGCTATGAACTACTAAGCAAATTTAATTGAAATAAGTGGTGAAAATGCTCAATAATTTTACCTAGGGGGCAGAAAGTAAAATACACCTCATGTTTTTTTCACTTTGTGGGTATGCCTGTAAAAACATAATGATGCCACTTGCACAAATACCTAAGTCAGTATCTTGCTGAATTATGTCTTATGCTGTTCTGGTGCCCAAGCTAACTCAGAAGTCTTTGTATGTCATAACATTGTCTCAAACACATCCAAATATTTTGTGCCAGAGGAAGAAATTGGATCTGTCAAGTGCCCTAACAAGCAGTCTGATGATATAGACAATTGATTTTTAACAGCAAAGATGTAAGAGTATTAATTTTCCAGAATAAAAGGCATTATTAGTTTGAATGAATGCACTGGACTATGCTTGGGAGCCAAAGGAGAAATAAACAGATGGTTCTGTCTTAATTCCAGCAGAAATTTCTGCACAATGACATTTCTAACCAGTGACCAGGAGACCTTCTGTTGTCCTTACAACCTGTGAAATAGGCTATCTCCTTCATTTTGATGGACAATACAATCACTGCATGGAAAACTTGAGATAATTTAAGAGGAAAATTCCACATTTTTGAGCAGTGTAGAATGACTTTGTACTGTTATGATATCCAAGTTGAGATAGAAGAAGCTTGACTGTGAGAATGTCCTGTACAGCATCCTCTGAAATCAGCTCCTCAGCAGTCTCTGAAATGGGTGCCTAAACCAGTCAAAGACCACAACATATCATTAATTTTTGGAATTCTTAGACTTTTTCTTATTTACCTTCTCAGATCCATAGTTGCCAAAGCAGCAGGTGAAGTCCTCAAATCCCCAGCAGAATGTTTTGCTCCAAAGAGGAGGAATCAAAATTTTATTTTTTTCGACAGCCAGAATGCCTTTCTCGGTGTGAACAATGTGCCCAATAGCTCCCTTGGGATAGTCTGACAAGACAGAGAACATATTTAATGCTGGCTTTAGAGTATTTATGTTAACTTTTCTCCTTGCACAGCTTGTGTGGTGAGGCTGGCAAGCCCCACAACTGGGTTCAGTGCTGTGGCCAGACCCACAGACAGAAATCCACTCTACAACTGAGATTCCAGACAGAACAGTGGAAACACTCCTCTCCAATGGACCACATAAATCCATGCAGAGGGAGTGATGTGTTTCAAAGGAGAGGCTTTAACAGCAGTGTCATTAAGTTCTTTTTCACTGGCAGACTGCCTTATGCCATGCACTAGAGGATGCCAGGCATTGTCACCAACAGCCTCTGAAGTACAGCTATGGGAACGTAATGTCCTCACAAAGATATGTGATATAAAGAAAACTACTGTGGGATGAACAAGTAGATACACTGAAATGTTCCAGGCTTCTTCATAGAAAAGTAGCAAACGAAGAAAAAGAAAAGATTTGAAGATTGAGAAGTGGGGAAAGACAGACCTTACTTTGCTGTTGAATATAAAAAGAGAGAATTCAAATGAAAGACAGTGAGCTTTAGCTTTCAATGTAACATTTTAAGATTGCAGAAGAAAGAAAGATGTAGGTGTCTTAGAGAAAAAAATCCCTTCTGAACTCTACAACAGAAATTTGAGTGTTTTCAATGCCCATTCATAATACCCACATACACAAATAACAATTGGCAGAAGGGATCTTGACTGAACCAACTCATAGAGAGTTGTGTGACTCCTTCTGTGCTCTTGAAAATCCACATTCATCCTGTTGAAGAACTCTGTACTTATTAGTTCAAAAAATGGAACACAGCCCCTGCAGCACCTTTTATAGTCACTGGCGAGAGCTTCAGATTTTTCAGGCTGCTCATAAAGGGAGGAAGAATTCCACTTGAATGAAGGAATGGCACAGTCTCT
>NW_008693035.1:93536-133519 GCF_000695815.1 Acanthisitta chloris | reverse complement strand
GGATGTGGTTTTGTGAAGAGCTAGAACAAAGGAATGGCATTGAAAAATAAATCTCTATTTGCAAGATCACACAGGAGAAACATCTGTTTAAATCCTTAATAACAGACTGCAGGACTACCACATATGAACCTCTCAATTAAAATAAAATCTTACCCTTATTACATTTTTATCAGACTACATCCCTTCTTCACAGAGACAGAAAGCTAATCCCAGCAGTTCCAGACAAGAAATAAAAGTATAGGTGAGACTTTAAGCTGCTTTTATTTGACTATAGCCATTCCCAGACTAGTGGTTACTCATGTGACTGTACTGAAGAAGCAGAACCCAGAGCGGATGCTGCAGCTCTGTGGCATACAACAGGAACAGCATGATGAGAAAGTGTGGGTGCATACTGATGTAGTACACAATCTGTGGTAGACAAAAGTCTATAGCCTATCTTTCTTCAGATTTAAATCAGAAGATGTTTCTGATTTAAGTTACTATTATTGCTTTCCAGTCAAAATACTGCAAGATCAAAATAAATTATGCTCTTTAGTCTCATGATCAAGTGGTACCTGCTTTGGTATCTGTCCAAAGTTGCTTATAAATCCCAGGATAGTGCTCTTAATCAGAGGATCTTTAATGTTGTTGAGGTCCACCTTGTCTCCATAGAAGTAAGGATGATAGGTGTTAACTGCCTCCACTGCAGCTGAACCATGCTGCTTGTGGCCAAAAATAAGATCTATCCAGCGATGAAGGTGTGCACTGACATAGTCACTTTCCAGTGCCTAAAAACCAAATGAAAATTACTTAATTCACCAGACTATATCCACTACAAATGCATTACAACTTTCCAATCCTCTCTAGAGACTTATATTCTCTGCAAGTGACTCTTCACACTCTAAGTTAGTCCATTACCACCATTCTCCCAGCCCTGGCAGTGTTCAAAGTCAGGTTGGATGAGGCCTTGAGCAGCCTGGTCTAGTGGGGAGGTGTCCCTGCCTATGGCAGGAAAGGTTAGGACTAGATGGTCTATCAGGTCATTCCAACCCCTAAAATTCGATGAATCTATGATTCTCAACACATCCTCACAAAATGTGACCAAATAAATCAAAGTGGATCACCATAGGAAATGAAAGAACAGAGTGCAGCATGTTTGACTTAACATACAGAAGCAATATCCTCAGAAACAACACAGGTATGTTCCACAAAGCAAAGTGAAAGCATTCCACAGATTTGGCATGTCCTCTAGCCTCCAGCACATATTAAAGCCTTAGCTATCAGGTCTTCACCAGTACTGTTACTGACACAAGATGGTTTAAATGATGGTTTGTTTAGCTTTTGCTACCACCACTTTAGACAAACCACAGGTGAATTTCTATTTGTAGAAATATACTTCAGCTATGAGTCACACTGAGTAGGCAGAGAATTTTGTTTGAGAAGATGCATACAAAAACAGATTGGAAAGATTTGCCATCCATAGAGGCTGGCGTGTGAGTTAATGGGACCAGAACAATTGCTACTGAAGACTGGGAGAGATACTACAAGTTACTACATCCACCCAAACACGGGCTCTCCAGAAGCTCAGTGTAATCATAGAGGAAATCTTGTGCTTCAAAAACCCAGACAGCAAGGGGACACAAGCTCAGATTGAACTTTTGCCCACCTCCAGGTTAGCCAGTCTTACCCCTGAGGCTTCACCAAGTGCTACTACTCCATCACCTGCCTCACCAAATTTTTGTGCATTCCCAAACTGCCTTGCCCGATGATTCAAGCAGCAGTGTAAAGCATTATTAAAAATACTTCCCTGTCTCCAAATCATTTTACTGTATAATACTCCCTGATGCTCAGTTAAAGGTCTCCCCAGAAGACCATCCCACCCAAAGCACAGCACAAATAAACAAGCTAATGGGATCCAGAACAATGGCTCATTTCACAGAGCAGACAGTTAGCCCAGTGCAGCTGGTGTAAATGACCCAGCCCACAGCTATAATGATCACAGGGCAGCTCGGAGAACAAGCACAGCATACAATCTGTCCCCTGCAAACAACAGGAAAACACTTATGAACAGACTCAGAACTCATCCTTATTAATAAAAGCAGTTAGTCCATGAATTACAAACTGTAAATTTTGCCTGGCGTCACTGCCAGAGCAAAACAAAGCAACCAACAGAGCTGCAACTGTGCAGCCTCTCAGTATTTCACTGAGCACTATGACAAGCCCAGCTAGGGAGGCAGACCTTGCAGTCTAGGGAGGAAGTAAATACACTTCTTTAGTAGACTAGATTCCTAACTTATTAAATATGAAATGGGAACCTACTCAGAGTTTTATGTCAAGAACAATTCTTTGCTCTCATACTCTTTAAAGGAATAGCCAAACCTCAGAACAGTGTCGACCTGGATCTGTTTAATGCACTAAACCCATTGTTAAGCCTCCTAAAAATGGCCACGATACCAGGAACTAGTACCTCCAGCCTTGTGGATGATTTCAGAGTGGACAGAAACTGTTATGTTTCAGAATTCAAGATCTCTAACTCTTCACTTCAGGGTTAGATGAACTTTTCCAGGCAGGCTAATCAACATTCTTTCCACAGCAAGATTTCTTGCACTCTCCTGTGTAAGACCTAGTACTAGCTATGGTTGATGAGGGAATATTGCATTCACTGTCCAGGAGGTCTGGCAAATTATCAAGAACACAAGTCTATAAAAACATGATCTTTCATTTGCTAAGTGTTCCTATTGGAGATTTGAATTAATTTGCTTATCAGCTGTGCCAATGTTATTAAACAGTGCAGCTCAGTGGAAGCAGGTCTGTAGACAAATGGTAGAGAGGGCCCAGTATCCACATTACATGCACTGTAATGGCTTTACTTCCCGCTGGATCTAGTCTGCATCTGGAGTGCACAACTGGAGCACAGCTTTTGTTTCATTTCTTCCAAACCCAAATCTAGTTCACACAATCTGAGATCACTTTACTGTGACAGAAAAACCATGCTATGCAGAGATGACTATAGATTCATTTCCAGACTGCATCCTTACTCCAAAGCACAGAGCAAAAGGTGTTCTCCACTGTATCCAAGTGCCTTTGGAGTGCTCACTGTTACACAAGCAGTAAGGAGCAGAGCTCAGTACTTTAGTCTCCAAACAAGCTACAATAGAAGAGACAGCATTTCTCCCTACAATTTTCTTTAAAAAAACATTAGTGTAAAATTGCAACATTTTTCAGGCATCCATGGATTATTGTGTGCAGCACCTCTGGTACAGAAGGACAGTGTTGACTTTCCCATATCGGGGAAACTGGAGAACAGACATGGAACACTGTTGTGTGTGTACAGAAGATTAAATATTCTGAACATTACTCTTAATCTCTCTTCATTTCAGTTCTTTGGCAAAAACATTCTCTCCTTACCCCCTCAAGCAAATAGGTTGCAAAAAGTCAGGGGGCAGAGTCTGACTGATAAATAGGTTCTGGAGGAAATTCATACACTGAATAGTGTTTATTTTCAAAATCAGAACAAGAAGCCCAACCCTCAAATTCTCATGTATTAGAATCTGTTCCTCCTACCCAATTCTAAATTTGAAAATATTAAATCCTTTTATTTTACTAATAATGAAGCAATATACCATACAACATTAGTTATAACAGCTTCATCATAAACCAAAATATTTTCAGTTCAGCTTGTAATCTAATGCAAACATTGCACTGAAAAGATTGTTTTGAAATGTTTTGATAACAAAGACAGAAAGTTGAAATGATTTATTGAGACACTTTCTAGTTACTAGTGACACTCTCCCATTTCACCCTGATTCATTTCCTGGTGAAAAAGCTCTTCCATACACGTTTTCCAAAGCGTGTCTACTCGCTGTATGTTTGTCTGAGTTACATGGGTAACCACTACAGAAATGCAAGATAAAACAAAAGACAAGAAGGCTAATGTAACTTCTGTAAATGGATTGATTAGTTACTGAATATGCTGTAAATTCCACATACTGGCTTATGTTACTAAAGTGAGTGGCAGCACATCAGAGTCAGGGTACTAGGCATGGAGACACTAGCGACTTGCTAATAATAGTAAGCAGGTATTCTTCACACTGCATAACTTGAAATATCCTCAGTTCACATTCTTTTATGTAATGAGGCAGGATTCTGAAGCAAAAACTGCTAGATGACTACATTTTTTTAAGGATTGAACATAGCATTTTTAGTAAGTTATCCATAACAAAAGTTATTCATTCCAAAATAGGTAAACTAGCAATTTAACTTCCTTTAAATATTTCTTAGCATTATCTGACACAGATAATGTGAAAAGTGAAGTGTTAAGGTCATAAGTTCACAGTAGAGACTAAAGAGAGCTTCTTTGGAGCAAGCCCAGAGGAAGGCCACAAAATTGATAAGAGGGCTGGGACATCTCCCCTATGAGGACAGGCTGAGGGAGTTGGGGCTGTTCAGCCTGGAGAAGAGAAGACTGCGTGGAGACCTCATAGCAACTTTTCAATATCTGAAGAGGCTACAAGGGAGCCAGAGAGGGACTCTCTGTTAGGAACTGCAATGATAGGACGAGGGGTAATGGATTCAAACTGAAGGAGGGGAAGTTTAGGTTAGATATTAGAAAAGGTTTTTTTACTATAAGGGTGATGAGACATTGAAACAGGTTGCCCAGGGTCGTGGTGGCTTCCCCGACCCTGGCTGTGTTCAAGACCAGGCTGGATGAGGCCTTGAGCAACCTTATCTAGTGGGAGCTGTCCCTTTCTAGTGGGGGCTGTCCCTGCCCATGGCGGGGAGAGTTGGGACTAGATGATCTGTAAGGTCCATTCCAAGCCTTAAATACTATGATTCTATGATTAATCTATTAAACCAAAAGATGATAATCAACAGTCTTACAAAAGAAAGAAAGGCAGGATTACTGCACACACACAAAAAAAGTAGACAAGCACAGGCTCAGATCACACCCATGTTCACTCACAGGAATGACCTGAGCACGTGTGAATGAAAACAGAGTCAAACAGGCTCTCTCTCTCATACTCAGTTATTCACAAGCCAAAGAGTTTGCAGCATCAGGAACCTTCCAATACCTAAAAGATACCTACAAGAAAGCCAGAGAGGAACTTTTTACCAGCGCATGTAGTGATAGGACAAGGGGAAATGGGTTTAAACTGAGAGAGGGTAGATTTAGATTAGATGTTAGGAAGGAATTCATCACTGTGAGGGTGGTGAGAATCTAAAATAGGTTGCCCAGAGAAATTGTGAATGTCCCATTCCTGACAGTGATCAAGGCCAGGGTGGATGGGGCTTTGAGCAGCCTGGTCTAGTGAAAGGCAACCCTGCCCATAGCAGAGGGGTTGAAACTAGATGATCTTTAAGGTCCCTTCCAACCCAAGCCATTCTATGATTCTGTAAAAGTAACGGTAACTTGGGAGCATTGTGGTCACCCTTAATGGTTAAGGGAACAGTGGAGAAACCAATGTTTACAAAACAAGAGTGTGACTCTGGTTTAGTTCATAAGAAGAACAAAAAGTTAAGGTAGTAAGGATGTCAGAGACAGGATTTAAACCAGCATTTGTAGAGGTCAGCTCTTGGAGAGGAAAGTCTTATTTGGAGATACCAAAATAGAGAAGATGGTTTGGATACAGTCATCTAGAGAGTGAAAGCTGAAATCCCAAGGGCAGGATCTGCATAGCATAGGTGAGAAGAACCAATGAGGCAAAACCTGAAGCTACACATGACAAACCAGGATGATGCAATGCCTTGAAAATCACAGGTTGTTTGTTTAGTCCCACCAATGCTAACACACATAATCATCATACTTGTACACAGCAACAACTTACATAACCTACATGCACTCGCACATGCAGATTGCCAGAGGAAATCTGATAGGCTATTGCAAGGGCACTACAGAGACCTGCACCAAGCCATTATGCTGTAAAGTCTAAGTTCAATGCAACAAGCTTCATACAGAACTGCATTTGCATTCACTTTTATGTAGCAGATGACATCACACAGAAGTTAAGACTTTCTAACTATTAATAGATAGCACTAATTGCAGTACGTCTCAGGACCCTAAAGCTATTTGCTTTCAAATTGCCAAGGCTGACTCCATTAAAGGCAGGAAATTACATTAGGTTTCCCCCCTCCTAACTCCCAAAAAATAAAAAAATAATTGTAGTTCTGGCATGACTCAAAGATGGAGATAAATAGTTTAAATAAATACACAGTTTGTTGGCAACAACATGAAACTGTATATGCATATAAATGCCATGTGCATTATATTATGTTCACTTGCACTTATGGGCTGAGATATGTTCATGCCAGAAACCTGGATACAACCCTCATCTGGTCTGGAAAATTGGCTTTGCTTCAAGCTGAATTGTTAGGCAGACAAGTACACATGCAAAGCTCAGAACTGACACAAACTCCACAAGGGCAGGTTGCATTTGGATCCAACATTTTCATTTGTGGCTCTGGTCTTCTGAGTTTCATTTTCAGTGGGACACAGTTAGCATTTTGTCACAAATCTTTATATTCACTAACCTGTCTGTGCAGGAAAATGAACTTATGGGGGTCCCCATCTGCCCAAGGAGGAAGCTGCACATCTCCCAGCACTGTTCCATCCTGCATGCAGCCTGCAGGAATTACAAAGGGAGAATCAAAAACAGGAGTCACACACATCACAAACAGGAACAATTTTTGTTTCAGGTTCATCAAATTTAGCGCCACAGAATACTTAAGAACCAGAGTTCTGGGATTTCTGACCCCTAATAAAGCACTGAGATGATGTTCTAGTACCTGTCACTAATGCAGTAAAAATATGCATGTCCTCAGCACAAACCATTTTAGCACAGACTGCAAATGCAGGTAAGACAAACTTGTTTGCACAACGTTCTTTTTATACATAATCCTGTAGGCCTAACTGCCAAATATTCCTACTAAAGCAGCCACTGGGAGGGATTTTGTCCTTTGCAACCTGATTCCTTTCAGAAGGTTAGCATATGTTCTTAAATCAGAGCACAGTGTTGCGCAACTGGATGAATTAAAATCTAAATTGAGGTTCAGGTCTGGGACTGCAAGTTTCCTTACAGTGTAGCAGTGAACAGATTAGGGTTCTTGGCTTTGCCTATTGTAAAGTCTTCCTCTATATTTGGCAAGATTTTCTCTACTGGCAAAATTTGTATGTCCTTTCATGTTCCTCCACTTAACTCCACTCAGGTCCATCTCTGAATTTGGGTTTCAGCCAGGATTTGTTTCTTGGCCTCCTCTCAGGATTAAACTACCCCAATTTTTTCTTACCTTTTAACAATCTCCTAACATCTTTTTTTTTTCCTATTCTGCTCATTTTTTAGCATATCTTATTTCACTGACATCTTAAATACAATTATAGCTAGATCTCAATACCATGGGTTAAGTTGACTTCACTGTCACCAATTTAGGATGATTCTTAAGGTATTTTTCCTCTGCCTTAATTGTTAATCAACCTGTGTCTACTACAAAAAGCATGGAGTGAATGTCCTGCCTATTTCTAAACACTATTTCTCTGAATTCTTTCTGACCCTTCATCACTGATGCAGAAAGGTCTAGAGACAATGTACATTCAAAGGCAATTGGGATGCTGCTTGAGACCAGGGAAATATATCAGGTTCATGTGGCTTGTGCAAAACTTTTCAAGATGATAGTGAGGCGATTTGGAAACTTTAATCACCTTGTGATCTCACAAGATTAAAATCCCCTACCTTTCACCAGCACCATTTAACAACTGACCCAGCTCCAAAAGTCAAATTAATATATTTTTCATAGCCACATAGATGTGATGATGCAGATCAAATTTGAAAAAGCAGATAACTAGATTGGTTATACCTAAATCAAATTTTTGTCTGATAAAATGTGTAATTCCTTTGCACAGTAACTAATAGCTAGTATTAGCTCCTTTCTGAGATGGAAACTCCCATTTGTTCTTCTGACATCATTCAGATATCAGAAGCTTATATTATTGTAGCCTTTTAATAAAAATTGATCTCTTATTGCTAGGAAGTCTCAACAGTCTGCATAGTCTGGGGATCAGCTCTCAACACATGATCTGGATCTTTTCCTTTGGCAGGATGCTGGGAGGAGCACTTATGTCCCTTCTAGAACTTACCAAGTTCAAAATGATTTGCATTGGTTAGGAACTCTGGCAAGTAGAAGAATTCAGGGATGAGTTCCCTGACATCACTCATGTTGTCCCTTGATGCTGACTCCCACGTGCTCTTGACACTGTGAAACATCCTGTCTGCAACATCAAAGCTCCCACCCTGTTGAATGGAGACAGACAAAAAGGCTTGAGTGTGACTATTCTGTTAAATGAAAAGCAGATACAGAATCTTAGCCAACTGACAGGTTTGATAAGGTGATGTCTCAAGATCTGCCCCATCTCTATTTACTGTGATCTTATCTTAGGGGCTTAGTCCTGATCTGTTGGCTGAGAAGACCATAAAGATTGGAGTCTTTCTTAGCACAGCCTGTAATAACATAGGAACTATCATAGGCAGCTTGAGAATATCAGCATACCCAATACTTCTGAAAGTAATTAATTCCTTTCATCCCAAAGTGATTTACCAGCAGTGGACACAGCTTCAGTGTTTTCATTTTGGTTGTGACCCAAACAGTCATGAACAATCTTACGTGCAATTCTCCTGTGAAAAAACCTTTGGAGAAGGAAAGGCTACCACTGGAGTACACTCATCAGATCCAGGCAAACAGGAAAGGCCCAGTGGGCAGGAGTATGCAGGGACTGGTCATTCATTATAGGAAGAAGAGAGGGGAAGAGAAGAAGAATGTCTGGGACTCAAGCTGAATTTGTATGTAAGGAAGGAGAAAGGAGAAACAAACTACCTCACATCTTGAGGGCATTTGAACATGTTTAATTTAATGAGAGTCAGTCACTAGACAAAAGCAGCCTTAGTAGCCCAGGACATGATTCTGAATTAAGGCCTCAAGAGGAAAGGAAAAAAAAAGGGTCACTCAGTGAAGGAAGGATATATGCCTATATGCCTTACAGTGGAACTGTATTTTCTACAGACTTTCTAATGGGACTTCAGATACCGTATGAATTTGTGAAAATCCAGGTTCACCTTTACATATGGACCCCTATACTGAGCATGAAAGGATTTATTTTAACATAAAATTTCTGTAATAATGGAAATAACCAAATAGAAATCAGGTTTTGGAGATCATCTGAATGAGTTTGTCAGAAATATCAAACTGTTTCAGAAGAAAACTGACTTTTTAACTGTATTAAAGTGACAGAACCAAATTGCTTCTCAATACCTACTTCAGGTGCTGGCAGTAGAGCTCCCAGGCTAATATAGATATTGCTCATTGGGGTTAACTAATTTGGATTATATGTCATGGAACATAACACTGCACCCCCCCACCAGGGCTCATGAGAGACTGTCAGAGATGGAACAAGTATCTTTAAACAGTTCTGCAGTACAGTGAAAATGTATGAATGATCACTCATCCTCAGCCATTCAATCCTCAAAGTTGCTTCACTAGGCAAAAAGAGTAAACCCGTGGGATTGCAGAATGAAGACACTAAAACACAGATGTGGTGCAAGAGTCAATCTATTAATGCATATGAGATGCAGTCAGGTTCTGTCCATGGCTGACCTCTTGGGAAAACCTTTGGTTAGTTTTCTCTCTGCCTGTTGACTTGCAGGTGTCAGACGAGGAGGATGTTGCACTTCTGCACAGTAACAGTCAGATAAAGTTTTGACTTGAAGTTGATCAAATAGGAAAACAGCATTTAAGCACCCTCATGCTGTAAGGATGGGATCCCACTGCCATGGAACAGATGAACCCTGAGTAGCAGTTTCCATATTGGTTTCAGATGGAAGCACCACTGCCCTTTTGGCTCCCATGAATACTTGCATAGTTAGGTTGCAACTCTTTTGGATCTACAAGCTCTGTTTAGTCTGGGAACTGCAAATCAAGAAGTAACTTGCATACATTTTGTTAGGGAGAAAATACCCTCAAGGATGAGCTATGAAAAGACAGAAGTCAATAAATCCCATGTGCTGAAGTCACAATCCTAGCTTGTCTTTTGAGATACTCTCATGCCAAAAACCAACACATAATCCAGATGGAAAGACCATTTTCCCCATTTCCCCTGAGGTGAACTCTGACCAGGCTTCTGGTCCAGCCTCATCTCTAAATGACAGCATAGTTCTGCTTTAGCTTCTTGTCCTTCTTCCTTTTACCACTGACAATTGTGAAGCCTTTCCACACCCACTCAAGGGACAGAGCGAAAACGTGGCTAATCACATGAGCAAGCCTATCTGGAGTTAATCTGATGCACAAGGTCATCTTGTTCTTGATCATTATTAGGCAGGGACCCTTGGAGTCAAATTCAAATTGAAATTAAAACAGAGTAGAAGGAGGACTATAAATAAATCAACAGCTAACAAGTATCTCATTGAAGCATATTAAAGGGCTTTGTATATTTAATCTGCACACAGTGTGCTGTGTCTGGTGGTGATTGATGCTTTTTCATCTTTTTTTGCAGCTTTTATGAGAGCTGGTGGTAATCTCCTGAGAAACAATATGATTTGTAATAAAAAGATTACCTGTATTAAATAAAAATAATATATACATAGGAAATGCTGTTAGCGCGACAAATCTGGTTAAAGATATTACCACCACGAAAAAATGTGATTTTTTCCCTAGCTGTCTAATTCATTTTAGGGAAAAGTAATATCTTTAAAACTTAAGCCTGTATTATTTATAAAGGAAGCAATAACTGATTTTCCCATTTCCTATATTAATAAATTTATTTGCATATATTTATATCAGAATTAATGAGTTTTCTCTCTTCATGAATGCAAAAACTGCACTGAAAGGGAAAAAGAGAATCAAGAATTGCTTTATGCTTTTAGATTGCAAGACAACATAAACTCCTATGACTTTTCTACAGCTAGACACAATAAGTCTCTGTTTCCTTTCCTTTCAGTAGAGGCCTTACACTGTCATGAGAAACACTGGAAAAATATGCTTTTTAAAACTACAGTTCAGCAGAGTATATACAGAGCAACTAGGAAAAGTGATCTCTAGAGAGAAGTTTGAATTTCACACATTTATAAAACTAAGCATCACCTTGGTGGTGCTTTAAACCCAAAGACCTCACAGTGTTTCTAAGAGCTGCTTATGAAGGTGCAAAGACTTATCCACACGCCCAAAGATGCTGAGAAGTTATTACCTGTAGATAGTGCTTAAATGACTGCTCAAGAGTCAGCAACACAATGAGGAGTAAGAACCCTATTCTCTGTAAGTACTTTTGGGAGGTAAACGTCAGGAAAGGTCAATCTGATAGCTGAACTGCAACAGTGGGTAAGAACAAAAGGGGCTAAAAAGCTGAGTTGATCTAAAGCAAGTCTCACTAATTATTGAGGGCATGGGGTCCTAGGATGCCTTTTCAACAAAGACTCTAAACACAGAAACCTTTACTGCTTTTTTTGCAGTGCTGAGACCAATTCCTGAAAGCAATTCCAGGAGGTACTTGATCAAGGTGAAGTGGAAGGTGCCAGCAAAAATCTGTTTGATGAGCCAGCTTTTCATCTATTCCAGTACAAAATGCAAAGCACAAAGTTTTCTCCAGAACCAGATCTCGATGCACTTAAAAAAATGTGAAATAATAAGGTTTCTCCTGTACAGTCCCCTTAGTAAAGGCAATGTTTCCTCACTGCCTTCTTCTGTGGTCAAGTGCAACCAGTTATTTGACTTGAGACACAAGATGTTATGCCAACATCAATTTTTCACGAGGGGTGCACTCAAATTGTTGCATTTCCTTGTCATGCATTCAGACTGTCCCTTTGCAGCTACAAACATAGCTTTTACACTTTTTAAGATGCTGAGAAGCTTTCACAGCTCCCAAACTCAGCATCCTTCCAAGGTCTTAAGTCTGGGAGTACTCTTTGTGCAACTTGCTCTTGACTTGATCATACAGTTCTCAGGTGTGCTGCATCTCACAACTAGCAATTTCTAAGCCACTGTAGGACCAGTCACCTGGGGGAACCAACAGCAGTGAGCTCAGCTGAACATGCAGCAACATAAAAGCAAAAGAATGAGAATAGAAGAAGTTCAAGTTTCAGTGGATCCACATCCAGACAAAATTTTGAGTGCTTCAGATCTCAGCAGCCTTTGAAGATAACTATTGTCACAAAAATGCTAGTTACCTGCTAATCACACATAAACACAGCCACAAAGCATTTACTCAGACTGTGAACTCGTTATGCATGAAAAGTGTGCCAGAGATACAGCAGTCTTTGTTGTTTACAACAAGAAATAACTGCTCCACAGTCATTCATGACTGCAGCTAACATATGGCTCACAGAGTGTGATGGTAACCATTGCCTCAGGTGGTTCACTAACCCATCAGCTACTGCTGGTAACAGCCGATATCATAGGGCTTATTACTTAATTAGCACAGCACTTTATTTGTATTAGTTCATAAAAGAAAAGAAAAAAAAAAAAAAAGAAAGAAAAAAAGACCAGTAGAACAGCAAAGCACTTGAAAAGCTGCAGGAGACATGGCCACCCCTCACCATCCATACAGCAGTCTGAGTGTGGAATATTCTGACATAGCTATCTCCCTCATATTTCTCCATAAGGATAGGCAGATTTCAGCAAGACACCCCTTAAAAAATACACTTTTGAGGGCTTGTCCTCCTGCTAGATCCTGCTATAACACAACATATATTGCAGAAATAAGGGTAACAACTCTCTGCTACAGCCCAAGTGTCTTTGCTTGTGTATCACCAGCTGCCTGCTGAAGAGGGCAATCAGGAAATTTGGTGCCCCTGTATGCTGAACAGCTGGGAAAGGTAAACACAAAGTTCAGAGCTTGTGGCACTGTAAAACAGTGCCAAGTTCAGGCAAAATATTCCTTCTGGAGCGCTGGATGTAGTCTCAACCCACTTCTTCAGGAAGTTGATCCCATGATCCCTATATTTTCCTACCTACCAGAACCTGTGTGTCCTCATATGGCCCAGGAATGTTATTTATGCCACCACAGCCAACCCCAAGTACTTTCCTGTAGCCACATTACTGTGCAGGCACTTGGGCTTAGAATACCTACCGTGAAAGTCTCATCTGCCCCAAAGTCAGAAACTTATGTTCAGACAGGTAACAAAATATTGTCTAGGTGTTCACAAGCCTCAGCTCTCACAAAGCTGAATAATCCTTCTCCCTCACATCAATCACACTCAGATTAAGATGTTGTCACTGAATTCAACACACAGAGCCTTCAGTAAGCCCAGAGTCCACACAGAGCATACAGAAAATGTCAAAAGAATTAACCCCCCTTCATTACACAGCCACTGTAATGTGGTTCATAACGAGGTGTAGGAAGGCAGTTACCTTACCTGCAGAGCACAGAAGGTCTGGGTAAATGGCTCCATTCGGACCAGGTAAGATGCCACTATAATTGCTGAAGAATAGTGAGTACAGTAATGGCACTGGGCTGACAGGTCTCCTGGAAATTGCACACAAATCAGATTCCAGTGCAAAATACCATCACTTCAAGCCCAAAGCATCCAATTACCACAGCACAACTAAAATCGGGAACAGAGTTTTTTTATGCAGATGTGTTCAAAGGTCTGTGAGGAAAAGCACACCTTGCATATTTGCATCAAATGTGCACAGTTATTACTCAAGTATGTTCTTTTTTTGCCTTTCACATTTAATTTTCTGAAGAATAAGGCCTTTAACTTTCCAGACCATCCTTTTCCTCAATAGTACCCAGAAAAGGCTTGATCTCCAAAGGTCAACAGCCTCAACATTCTGTTTCTTTTCTTTAAAGTAGCTGTTAGCTTAGCTGTATGCACCAGTCTTCTAAACATGCAGCTGAGCTAACAAACATGACTAATGTGCCCAGCTTAGCTAATAGCATAGTCTTTTCCAGGAAACATTGCTTTTTACTGTAGCATCTCTTCCTGCAAAAGGGAAGAGAACAGAATGCAGCAGTACAAAGCATGTAAGGCAGTACTTGCAGGAGTCACTTCTCTTTGAATCCCCAACCAGTTTGTATAGAGAAGTGAGAGGGGCTCTCCTTGGTATGGTGTTTTCCTTAGCCACAGCTCTCCTGAGCTTTTGGGTGTTCTGAGGGGACTCAAGCTTCGGCTGTCTGTTAGTCTCCTAAAACACTCACCATCACTCTTTTCCACTTCACTGAAACGCTGGATGAACTTGTGTTTTCTCTCCACAGTCTGTGCTCCCATGGGCTTTGACAGGTCCCGAAATGTATGAGGATTCATAAGGTTTAGAGTCTGAAAAGAAAATCCAGCAAAGATGAAGATTTTTAGATCCCTGAGACTTAGACATCATGACTATCTCAGTGACACTGGATAGTGGCAAGGCTGTGATGCAAGTTTCACACATACAAGGTCACAAGTTTACCCAACCCCAGAATTTCACAAATAAAGGATCTGTCAGATTTCAAATTGCTCTCAAGGCTTTTCTGTTCAGACCTCCTTCTCAGGGGTCCCAGAAGCCCATCCAGGCTTATCTGCTGAGTTGATGCAGCCTGCCCTTAACTAGGTTTGTATTTAACAGGTGTTCATCCACCTTTGTGAGACAGAACATGATCCTCAGCACATTGATTTGAAGATAAGGCTAATCTATATAGAACCAGTACAGTTCCAATCAACTATCTGAAATTTTAAATCTTGGTCTAGATTCTTCTGCTTCAAAGGCATCATTGAACAAACCTTGGTGCAGTTGCTATCATAGAAAGTACAGAATGCTGTGGCAAGCACTGACCTCAGAGTGATAGTCAGCAAGGACCCATGGAAACACAGGATACTGCATGTAATCATTGTAGCTACGGCCAGCCAATGTGTTTAGGTACATGAGGTAATCAAAGTTGCTGATTTCCCTCTTCTGTCAGGGAAAGGAAACAAGCATTAAAATCTCCAGACTCCAACCGTGAAAACCATGCCTCAAAGGCATCTTGAGCCAAGTGCTTCCCAGGACCACCAGGACAAGAATTGTAGTGTAATCAATCATCCTTTGCCATTCAGATCAGCAAAATATCTCTTATGTAACAGACCATTCAACAGAACCAGTCTTCATTCTGGCTCTTCTTCAGACTGGCCATTTGCATTTGTCTATAACCACACAGTGCTTTTATGCTGTATTTGCATAACAGAGCACTTTTCCCCAATTGAAAAGTGATCCAAATGCATGCAGTCTGGATATTGGAAAACCCTGAACAACTGCCTGTACACAAAGGGCTGTGCAAAGTGCTAGATATAAACAAGAAGGAATGGATTCCTTCATGTGTCTCGGGTTGCCAAGATCAGGGCTTCAGGAAAGTAAACACCTTTCCCAGCTCAGAAGAGCATCTGGGAAAATGAGAGGTGCATTGATTTAGATGTACAGATGATCTGTGAACAGGCATTCAACCAGGTGGCTCTCTTTGGTCTTCGTTTAAAAACATGCACAAAATCACATTTAAATCTGCCAGGCAGATGTATCAATGCACAAGAAGCAAAACCTCTGCAATAATGAGATGTAAATACTGTGCTCTTCTTGCCAACAACCTCACCTCCAGCAGTGAAAGAACAACTTAGGTCTTGAAGTACATGCACTGTGTATACATATCTGTGTTTGGACTTACAGACAAATGCTGAAATTCTTCAATTCATCATGCACAGCCAAGATTTATCTTACCTGCCATTTCTGGAGCATTGTCTTTTCCCCTCCTGGGTGTTTCCTATATGAAACAACATTTGACTGAAATAGGCTGCTTCAGAACAGTAAGAAAAAGTTAACATATTATATCTGTGCTTTCTGTGCCCCTTGCTCTCATCCCCCAGAAATGAGAGAACACCAACACTAGAAGAATGTTGAGGTTTCATCATTGACCAAATATTTCCAAAATCAGAGTGTCATTGATTAGGTTAGTGCTGCACAGTACAAATTTCATTACTGCTTTCATTAGGAAGGCTTTGACTGATAAGCAGGGGTGGCCTAGCTTCAGATGGCTGATGAATTTATCACTGACAGTTAGTCTTCCTTTGACATACTGACTCTCCCTAAGCTACTTGCCAGTCTGCTTCTGAATGAAGTGCAAATTAAAAGTATGATCTTTAATAAAAACAGAAAAAAAAGAAGAAAGTAGGGTTGTGGTGCCAAGGAAGGGTTCTGTTTGCCTTAAGGTATGACTGCAAACTGCAGTGGTGATGCCACATGGTAAGTTGCAGGAATTCAGAAGCTGACTCACAGGCAGAGAAGACATCCGTGCAGCAGAGGCAGAAGGACAGTTGGGGACAGCAACTTACTCAGCTGTTCTGAGTTAAGCCACAGTGCTAATCAGTCTGTGTTCCCAGTCTCAAGCCATTGTAGAGCTAAACTGCTAGTGACAGGTACCATTAAGGCTGTCTGTTTTATTCTGAAGCCTTACTCTCAAAAGCTTTTGCTTTTCTGAAGCATTCAGAAAATACTGGTTTGAAAACAGAAGCCTCTTGGTCTCCATATCAAACATATTGTTGCACAAAGCACTTTGAAACTAATGTAGTTCTTAAAAAGTGGTTTGTCATTTTATTATTTTCTAAAAGTAATAGAGTAAATATGTCCTCTCCACTTTTTGTTCTCTAAATGCAACTTTTTATTAAAGCTTTAAATTATAAAAACCCAAACCAGATGAACTGAAGGAAGATTCTAAACAGGGGAATTCACTTGAAAATAAGAAAGGGTCAAAGGTTCTGAGGAAACAGTAGTCATTTCAACTGCACTGAACCAGAAGGTATGTCAGTATCTGAAAGCCATGGACTTGCTCTTGTCATTTCCTAGAGTCCAAACTGGAACAAGTGACAGCTTCTGGATTATCATGGTCTAACCACAGTTGGCAACAAAGCCCCACAACAGCCACTCACTCTCACTGCACAGGGATGGGGGAATCGGTAGAGTAAAAGTCAGAAAACTTGTGGGTTAAGATAGTTTAACAGATAAAGAAAAAGCTGTGCAAAAGCAAAGCAAAAGAAGGAATTAATTCATTACTTCCCACTGGCAGGCAAGTGTTGAGCCATCTCTTGGGAAGGACTCCATCATATATGACAGTGGCATATGAAGACAAACACCATCACTCCAAATCACTTGGAATGTCCCTGCCTCCTTCTTCTTCCCCCAGCTTTATATGCAGAGTATGACAGTATGTATAGAACATCCCTTTGGCCAGTTGGGATCACCTGTCCTGGCTGTGTTCCCTCCCAGCTTCTTGTGCACTCCAAGCCTCCTCACTGGTGGGACAGTGTGAGGAGTAGAAAAAGCCTTGACTCTGTGTAAGAGCTGCTCAGCTCTTACATCTTACATCTTACATGCTCGGCTAAAACATTACTGAGTTAACAACACTGTTTACAGCACAAATCCAAATGCAATTTTCTTCTACAATGAAGAAAATTAACTGTAGCCCAGCCAAAATCAGTACATGGATTAAAGAAACTTTTGATCTGCCAAAGTAAACAGTTACTGACATATGATATGACACCAGTGGTAAGAGGCTTTTCCCTTTGAGTGTGAAACTCTAAACGAATCCTAAGGTGCCAGCTCAGAGTCAGGACTATTAACTTCACAAAGTGTAAGGAAATCAGTTCACCCGTAGATTATAAAACATCTACATGAATAACTAGCTTCTATTTTGCACTCTCGTGCTCTGTATTGAATCACACTAGAAATCCACAAAGCAAGGTTTAAAGGAGATTCAAAATCTAAATAAAACCTCAGAATGGTCTATGATTATTACAGTCTTATTGAATTTGCAGTAGTAAATTCTTGTAAACCACTTCTTGTGCTTATGAATCATTATTTTACTGTCTATTCAATCCTGGATCAGTTAATAGTGTATGTAAAGGAAAGACACTATGGTTTACTCAACATGTTATTCTTTTCTTAGACAATCTCTTCAGAGAAAAGTGTGTATGTGAGAGAAGGATTTTGCATGAACAAACATGAAACCCAGGATGAATTCTAGCTCATGGTCTACAATTCCCAAGCTTTGTTTAGTTCTCCTGCTAAGTATATTAAGCCTAACAATGATAGGCTATGTTTATGGAAACCAGGCAACAGGAAAAGGTGTAGCTCATATCCAACACAGAAAAATAAGATCTTCACTCTTTGTTAAAAAAAAATAAGTTAATTATATGATGGTCTAATTTGTGCAATGTAAATCAGAAGAAATTCCATTGACTAGAGTTATGGTGGTTTTCACCCCCAGTTTGAGCAACACATGGCTCAAGAATGTGGGAATTCTGAAGTACAAAACAGGCATCATGAGCACGCAGCCCTCTCACACTACATGTAGACTTCACAGAGCTTTGCCCCAGAGCCTTTGTGAGGCCTCCAAGAGGCATTTGGAACTCAGAGAGAGTATCTCAAAGAGATGGAACAGGATCAGGATTCCTGGCATTAGTTGAAGTGTGGTTGGATTAGGGTGTTTGTCACAGAGGGATCAGGTTAGGTTCTTCTCTTTCCACAGGGGCAGACTCACTCACTAAAGCTGCCCATGTTTATTTTGGATTTCTAGATGAGATTGAAAGCAGGGGTGAGCATTATAAAATGCTATACACAAGGCTAAACTGGGGCAGTCAATGTCTATGTTATGCAAATATACATATGTTGACTTGTGGGTGCCATGACCCTTCAGTGAAACACTTGCTCTGCTTGCCACAAGCCCTAAACAGCGAATAAGGACTCTTCTAGGGTCAAAATAATCCTCTCTGCTGACTTTGAAAGCCACTATATAACTCAAAGAGGTTGACAAGTTCACCATGTCATGAAAACAAGCAAGGCTAAATGTAGTCACTCCCCTGAAAAATCCATCCTTCTGGGTCTTGGAGGACAAGGCAGGATGCTCCCTCCATGCCCCCAGAGATCTGGGATTCTGCATTCTCCTTTGTTGACTCAGGGGCTCAGAATACAAACTGCATCACAGGCAGCTCAAGACTATTCCTACCTTCTCCTTGATAATCAATCAGCATTTCTCCAGCCAACACCTCTCTAGACAGCACAGCAAAAGCTCAAAGTAGATCAATGTCAGCTATCCAACTGCAGTAAGTGCATTTTAAAATAAATAAATAATCAAAGGCTGGTTTGTAAAAGAAACAGAAGTGCTTTATAAATGTAAATAACTAAACTTCCAGAGGGGGTGAAATTATATGAAGTCAAGAGGAGTACCTATGTATCTATCTATCTATATCTTAATTTATAAGGTATTTGTAGGGCACCAGCCGTGGCCGAATCTAATCATGATGTGTGCTAATGATGATCCACCTTTGGCTACACTATACTTAAGTGATTTATTAATCCCTTTTCCATTAACATCAGACTATGATCTCACTCTTGTGATAGCCAGTGCTCTCCATTTGCTAGAGACAGGTGGACCTCAACCCATTTGGAGATTCATTGCAGATGAGATAATCTCAAAGGATAAGATTTTTCCCCACTGAAATTGATACTAAAATTCCAATAAACTTAATAGGTTCTTAGACTTCACAAAGCTGCTTTTATTTTCTTTTTGTCTTTCATCCTCCAGACTCCTCAAAGTCAGCAAAACAATTCCAAGGCTCTCCTAAAATCACTTTTATTAAAGAATATTTGCAATTACCAAAAATATTGTAAGGAAAATCCCTTTCCTGGTAAGCCACAACTTAGGTCCAAGTCCTACTATTAAAAAAGGAAAGAAGGCTTCAAAAGGAATACCAGCTTACCCTGTGAAACCATCAAGTCTCTCTCAAACTCAGAAAAGTGTTAGGTCAGATTAGTTTAGCATAAAGGTACAGCATCCTCCTTGTTTGACTGTACCAGTCCACCTTCTGAGTATGCTTAATCTGTGCTCAAAGAATAGGGATGTAACATGAAATTTATAAACAAGCATCGTAGTCAAGTAGAGCTCCTTGAAGTAGGATGTCTTGAAGGGGCTAGGGAGGGAGAAAGGAACCTCCCTCATTTACAGAACACTGTCTGCACCATGTGCATTCACAGTGCTTAAACCAAAGGGATAACATTTCCACTGTGGAAATGCTGCACTCAGGCACATTTGAAGAAACATATGGAGTAAATTCAGTTAATTTGTTGAGGTGAGCAGAATGCAATCTCCAACCCTGGAATCAGATAAGCACATCAAGATTATCAGCTTCTTTATGCCAATAATATCCTGGACCCATTATCAGCAAGAGAGAAGTCTCAATGTTGCATCTCCCGTGAATAATACCTACACAAACCATACAGCTACTTCTCTTCCACAGTTCTTTTTTCCAGACACTATTTTGGAATTATTACAATAATCAGTTACTAAGAGCTTGGCAACATCAGCCATAGAGACAAATTTCAGTAAATTCACATGTTACAGAGGGAATTTGTTATACCAACTGCACTTTTGAAGGGTCACAGATAGATGAATATAAATTGTAGGTCACATCCTCTCTGCTGCACCACTGAATGAGCCTTCCCTCCTGTGTTCATATCTATCCAATTCAGCACATGCTAAGGATGGTATCACAAATGCTGTGAGTTTTAACACACACACACACACACACACACACACACACACACACAAGTATCTCATACTGTACTACAGCCAAGTAAAATGAAATAGCCACATGACTAAAATGGACAGTTAAGGCAATGCTAGAAGCTGACTAACAGCTTCTAAAGAGCTCCAGATGCTTTTTGTTTCCGTGTGATTTGAAATCTAGCATTTCCACAGGCACTGAATGCTGTTCAGTTCTCTTCCCTTCAGCTCCGACATGCATTCTGGAAACAGCCATTACACTAAGGATCTCCAAGGGCGTAGCACTCCTGTTGCTTAGAGACGGGACGTGTCACAGACTGCAGAAGGAGCACGGAATAGTTCCTTGAAGGGCTGCTATATTCCATCGAGGAAGTATGAATCAGAATTCACAGGACTGTGGAGAGGAGACTGTCCTGTGTTTCCTGCTCATGGGTTTATTTACAGACTGAAAGGCTAATTCATTACTCAAAGAACTGCAGACGGGACAACTGCACAGTAACAGACTATGAAAGCTCGGCCCACACTACTGGAAAGACCCAAGCAGCTTGTGACATCTCTACCTCACCTTCTAAGCTTTTCTAGCTACTAGATGGTAAGATCTTATGCAGGGGGGATGAAACTATTTTTGTTTATTCTTGATGGGCCTTGGTTTTGTAAGTTACTTTGCACCGTGTGATAGGATGGTGGCTCTGAAGTGATCTAGAAAAGTAAAAGGAAGGAAACCTGTAACTATTTGCTCATGGCAGTCTAAACCTGCCTGTTAGCGAGCAGCTACATTTAAGATAGCCCATGAATTAATCTCTCTTCCACAACAGGTTGTAACCAACAACAAGAAATGGTAACAGGCTTGTAAGCAGGGAAATAACAACCGACCCAAAGTGGAATTGCTTGGCTTCCTGCAAAATCATTTGCTGTACCAATGCTGGTTTTAAGCTTTACATGAAAGTATTTCCATAGAGCTATTCCATGGGTGAATTAGAACATGTCACCTCACTGCCTTCCTGTAGCCAGAAAGGTGCAGGTGCAATACACAGACTTCCAAGAGGAAAGACAGTCCTGATGTATGAGTCCTGATGTATTCCATCCCTTCAGTTCCCAGCAACACTGAGCACCCCAGACAGCATGATACCCTTGACACACATTTTCTATTAATTTCTTTATCAGGTCAGCCTCAAACCTCTGGGCTTGTGAAACACTCCTAAAGCTCTAGGGTTAGCACTGGAAGTTCAAAACCTCAATCCAGACCATAGATTTTATCAAGTGTGGATAGAAAGGGTTTTCTAGCCAAGATCCTCTTTAGTGAGACCCGCACCCTGGGCAAAGGCTTGCCAGCAGCTCAGAGGGTAAACCTGGCAGTGGGGTGCACGTTTAGAGAAAATGAGTAGAGAGTTCCTTCTCGCCATCATCATTTCTTAGGTGATAGGGCAACACACATACCTCTCCTCTGCCATCCCTGGAGATGTACTGTAAGCATGAGATTGAACAGGACTAATTAACATTTACAGCAAGGAAGACTCCTGTGATTCTTGAATTTTTAATATTAGTGGTTGCAGAAGTGGGGCCTCTTGCACAGAGCTGAAGAAAATGAGACATGGCTAAGTAAACTCCATTACCTCCAGCTACAGTCCTGTGAAACACTGATAATTAGTTTACAAACATGCAGAGGCAAGAGAGCCATTCATCCCCTTCAAGTTGTCTGGTGCACTAAAATGTTTCTGCAGACCTCTAGTACTAATCCCTATCTTTGGAACTGCAAAACACATTTTTCTAAGTTTGAAATGTGGCTCCAACTTTTAACCCAAATGAAACAGCACTTGGAAAGCTTGACCACTCCCTAGGGACTCATGTTTTCCGACTGGTGCACCTTAGAGGTTCAAAGCAGGATTTAAAAAAGTCTTACTAAAGGAGGCAGTTAAATCTCTTTGAGGTCTGGACGTTATGAGCCAGCAGTGTGTGTTCACAGCCAAGAAGGCCAACTGAATCCTGGGCTGCCACATTCCTCCAAAGGAATGTGGCCAGCAGGTCAAAAGGAGTGATTCTCCTCTACTCTGCTCTCATGAGACCCTACCTGGAATACTGCATGCAGTCCTGGTGCCCTCAACATAAGAAGGACATGGAACTGTTGGAGCAAGTCCAGAGGAGGTCACAAAGCTGATAAGAGGACTGGAGCATCTCCCATATGGAGACAGACTGAGGAAGTTCAGCCTGGAGAAGAGAAGGTTGAGTGGTGACCTCATAGTAGCCTATCAGGATCTGAAGGGCCTACAAGGGAGCCTACAAGGGACTCTTTATTAGAAGCTGCAGTGATAGGACAGGAGGTAATGGGTTCAAATTGTAGGAGGGGAAATTTAGGCTAGATATTAGGAATAAGTTTTTTCCTGTGAGGGTGGTGAGACACTGGCACAGGTTGCCCAGGGAGGTTGTGGCTGCCCCAGCCCTGGCAGTGTTCAAAGCCAGGCTGAATGAAGCCTTGAGCGACTTGGTCTAGTGAGGAGGTGTCCCTGCCCAGGGCAGGGGGTTGGGACTAGATGATCTCTAAGGACCATTCCAGCCCCTAAAATTCTTTGAGTCTATGATTATCCGCTGTATCATACAAAAAGATCTGTCTTCAGGAAAATGACACTGATCTATTTCTTTGGACCTCTCAAAAATCTGAAAGGTCCAGGTTCAAATTTTGTAACAGGTTGGCAATGGTTATTGACAGAGAAATACCCAACCCAGGCAGGTTAAACTGTAGTTACTCCTGCCACGCCTCCGGCGCTCAACCTTGTACGCCAGGCTCCCTCTAGTGCTTGCAGGCGCACACAGCGCAGAGGGACACTGGCACTGCAAACCAGCATTACCGGCAGCAGCGGCTGAACTGGCCCAATTTTTTTGCCTAGCTGGTATTTTTAAAAGTAAAGAATCTGTTTTGGATCAATGTTTCCCTCTTGTATTTTAAATGAAAAGTAATAAAAAAAATTACTAGGAACTGAACAAAATTCTTTCTGAGAGTTTTAAAGATTCTTTTAAAAAGCATTTTAAAAGAATCTTTAAAATTAATAAGGATGTTTTTAAAAGCATTTTAAAAGAAATTATAATTTTGAAATTAGAAAAAACACCCACCATATTTTTCCTTTAGGTTCCCATTCATTTTTTGAAAAACATACTTGGATGAAAAGCTTTACTTACCAAAGTGCACTGAATGTTTGGGTCAACTCATCCAACACAAAATTCAAACAAAGAAAAAGTTGGCCCCAAAAGTCACCAGGTTCAGGTCAGCTGCAGGACACAGAAAGTCTCTTTGCATCCTGATAACGTATAAGGAAGCTGCCCTATAGATCTTTTTCTGAAGCATGGTAGTCACCCCGTGTGCCCCAGAGATGGACTCAGGGTGTCCTGTACCAGCAGTAGGGCTCTGACATTTCCCATGAAGCTGAACTTTATCTTCACAGAATTGCCAACAAGAATATTGCATTAAATCCTTAAAATGAGTGAGCTGTGATTAGAAGTCCCTGCTGTTTTGATCTCCAGAACTTCCTACTCACTCCTGGGCAAATTATTTATGCTAACATCAACAAAGGTACAAAGAGTACTTAATCTACACTGTAAATCCTTTGCTTCAGTTACCAGACTACACTATGGAAAGAATAGCATTGATATTGCCCCTTGGGGACTGCAAGGTTAAATACAGCAAAGAGTTAGAAGCCTTCAGATATAATGGCAGTATGGCCCTGTAAATACTAGTGAGGCACAGAAACATGGGAGTGACACACAGAAAGACTTAACTGTGTTTAAATATTATTATATAAAATAACAAAGATTCTATTTTGAAACACCCTTAGGGCAAGACTGACTTCACTGTGCTGCTTCCAGTATTTTCTGAAGCATCTGCCTCATTACAGAGCTCTTGGGAGGGTGGGTGGTAGCTGGGAGAGATCCTTCTTGCTTTTGTGTTATTTTGGGCTATAGAATGTAATTGAAAAGGAGCTGAAATGCCTTAGCTGTAGCCTGAGCTTCCCCTTCATGTATTCGCACATGATTAATGAGTAGCCAAAAAGCCTGAAGGGTTTGTAATGAAGCCTTTCTAATAGGGAAATGTATTGTAGACAAATCCATATTTTGTCCCAAACAATCATTCATCAAAGCTGCGATTTGACTCTTCATAATTAAATGCCAGAGCACCCAGACCATCCTGAGATTAGCCAGCTGTAACCCATGCTCCTCTCTGAACTCTGGCTGAGAGGGACATTGTCATCCATCTCCAGGGAATCAGCCTATTTCCTTTGTCACTAGCCATAATTAGCAGCTGTATTTGATGACCTTTGATTAGAGAGTGAGTTCACCAGACCTGAGACTAACTGGACTACTACTCATACAGCCTCAATTCAACAAAGCACATAACACATGCTGAGCATCAGTATGAGTCAAAAGTCTGACTAGAACACCTACATGCATTTTTCTGAGGGCAGGGCACCTTTGCAGTGGGAGACCATCTATCCCACAGCATGATGAAAACACAAGGTCAGAGGACCCAGAGGAGACACTTAGCAAGGCCCCTGGTTTAACGTCATTAAGCAGCACTGCCACCAATCCCTGTTGCAGTCAGCCCTGCAGGTGATGAATTGCCAACAACCCTGGCAAATCTGGGAGTTAAAACAGGACTCTTAATAATTTGCTTTAAACATTTAATCTTTCAATAGCATCCAAAGCCCAAATCCCAGGTCCATTAAACAGGACTTTAAACCAATTTGCTATCAGATGCCAGGCCTGTAAAGAAGGCAACCTGTTGATCTGGTAGAATAAGATAATTTTGGATAACTTCTTTAATGTAGTCCCTAAGGATTGGATTGAGACCCACAATACATTTTGCTCCAGTCCTCAAATGTGATGGATAATATGTTTCATTACATGCTGAGCTCAAATCAGTATCTAGGGATGAAAGACAGCAAATGTCTCCCACTTACAATTTCACTCTGTAATGCAATAGAGGTGTTACATTTGAATAAAATAATACTGCAAATTATTAGAATTTCACCTACTCAAAATACTTTCAGGAAGAACTTTCAGAGTCACAGATTCAGGGTTGAGAAGTCCTGACCTTATAAAAAAAAAAAAAGACTTCTGAAGAGTCTAGCAATCACATTAATTTATAACTGTGTGATTAAGAGCCATGGCTTTCAAAAGCTTTACTGGAGTTCCCACACTTTATCCACAGAGTTTGTTGTGTCTGTCTGTCTCTCAGCAGGGAGATGGCCAAGGGGAAAGCAAAAGGCCCAAAAGGGAAAAGGATCACCTTGAAAATGGCCAAAAATGCAATCCGGATAACTTTTGATGGAAAGCGCCGTCTTGACTTAAGCAAAATGGGCATCACCACCTTCCCCAAGTGCATTCTGGAACTGGATTTTGTGGAGGAAATTGATTTGAGCAGAAACATGTTAAAAAACATTCCAAGCACCATTGAGAAGTTCCAGAATCTGCGATGGCTGGACCTGCACAGTAATCAGCTTGAGGAGCTGCCCAAGACAATAGGCACACTTCAGAAGCTTTCATACCTGAATATATGCAACAACAAGTTGACCACAGAAGATCTGCCAGAAGAGCTGAACCATCTCAAGAACCTGCATGTTCTCAACCTTGGCATGAACTACCTCGACAGTGTTTCCACCGGTCTTGAAGACCTCCAGGAACTTACGGAGTTAGGTCTCTTTGACAATGCCTTGACCACCATCCCAGACTTTGTGAAAAACCTCCCCAAACTCGAGAAGCTGAATGTAAGAGGAAATCCTTTAGCAGATGCAACAGAGGAAGAAGAGCATGTTGAGCCCATTAAACGTATAGAAACACTTTATCTAGTACAAGAAAAAGACCTGTGCTCTTCCTGCCTGAAGATGTGTCAGGATGAGAGGGACAAGCTCAACAAGATAATAGACGTGACACCTACCCTCTCAAAAAAGCCAAGTTTCCCTTCACTCCTTACGCCAAATTCCACTGCAAAGGATAATCAAGAAGAATGGAGAGTAAGAAGCAATCTTGAAGTAGACCAAGACACTCCACAGACCATGACATCCGACTCAAGCTAATAAAAAGCTGACCTCCCTCCTCCTGTTATCCTGCAGTTCTCCATTAAAGATCTACTCAGATTTAGAACCAGATCTTTGTGGTATCTAAAACACAATTCAAAACAATCAAGAGAGATGTATATTTGGGATGGACCATTTCCATCTGGGCCTGTTCCTACAACACATTTTCCATGTTTGTGGGGTTCTTTTGGTGTATTTTCGGTGTATTTTGTGTGTGCATGTGTTCAGTGATGTTTCACTGAGCCTCAAACATTAGTTCTGTACATTTTCATAGGGTTTCACAGTTAAACTAGTCTCAGTAAATACCATTTGGAGGAAAAGGCACAGACCTGGTAACCTTCTGCCGCTGATGGCTGCCACCAAGCTCTCAGAGAGTTACAGATAGGCACTGTCAGTGCTGTAGGAACTGTGAGGCTGTTCCAATTCAGCAGAGGCAGCAGACACAAACGTTATGTTCAGGAGTAACTAAGCAGTGCAAACACAATGCTTAAGATAGACAACCAGTGATCCTGTTTGCCATGAAGGGCCCAGACTCTGCATAAGCCAGTCCCTTGGGATTTTAGGTGCTATACCTAGGTGCAGTGATCTCCAAGCTGCACAACACAATCAGCACCACTGCACATACTAATTGTTCACCTCTGAGTCTCCCTCCAAGGAAAGTGCAGAAGGGAGAAGAGGTAGGGAAAAGATTTCTCTTTTTGAGGGCCCCATGTTTATCACTTAAGCAGTGACTAAGAGAAGAAGAATCACCTCTTCCATGATCCAAGAGTCAGATGTGAATTGATGAAGTCAGGACTGGTATCCCCACAGCACTTTAACCTTTCTGTTTGTGTGTACACACTCATGTCTACACCTGAGCACACACATTCACTTGCCCAGATCACATCCCTGGGGCACACAGTGCTGACAGCCTGCAAGCAGCAATATACAGGTCAAGCAATGAGCAGATTATAAAGGCAGTCAGGCGTGACACGAGAAGAAGCACTGGCAGTGACCATAATAACTGGTGGGGATGGCAAACATTGAAGTATATTTAAATGAAGAATAAAGTGCCAGGAGAAAATTACTCAGTTGTACAGTAACAGTACATTATCATCTTTTAAACAACTACAGTAAAGCCTAGGAGTCAGAACTCTTGTGTATTTCCTAGGGACTAGGAGGAAAAAACAATATGGGGTTGCCCAGAAATGTTATTAGCTCAATGTCATATGATGCATCAAACTAGTAATTTCTTCTTTCCATGTTTCAATTGTGCAATTATTAATAGTGTGTCTGGCCTGCCTCCCTGTCTCAGGTAGGGTAGGAAAGACTGGGATGCTATGGAAGGTGTCCATTGCCCCCTAGCTGGGAAAGGAGCCCCATGTGCTGCTTTTGAAATTTTGTAACTCAGAAGCAGCTCTAGAATTCAAGTACAGGAAAAGTAAATTCATCAAGTTCTGACTGAAGCTTGGTAAAAGGAATCACACCCACTGAGGTAATTTTCTCTAACTTTCCACCTAAGCTCAGCTTTTCTGTGGTCATTACTTAGGCAGTGGCACTATCTTATGTTTATTTTATTTCAGCTCATGCTCTAACATGGCCAGCCAGAGCTATGCCAAAGGCCCCTTACACTCTGAGAGTGGATAAGGTGCATAGGGTCTTCTCTCGGCCTACCTCAGACTCTAAGACTAAACATGAGTGTTTCTCAGGAAAACCACAAGGCCAGCTAATGCCCAAAATGCCATCTCGTTTCAAGACATTCACACCTGTTCAGCAGCCAACAAGCATAGAGAAAGAAAACGCTAGGTTGAGGTTTTCTCCTACTAGGAGAAAACTAGGTAAATCTGAGGGATGAGCTGGAAACTCCACTATACAGCTAATATAACATGCCAAAACATTCATGTGTACATCTATCACTGTCTGCCCTAACCATGCGATGCAGAGGTCATTATGCAGAAGCATTATGGATTAGCTCTAACCTCACCTCACTGATTGTCTCTTCCCACAGTAACCATCTATGTAGAGTTTACCAATAAAGTGATATTAAGGAGGTAGTAATTATTAATCAACTGTTCATGGTCAGCTACTCAACACTATCTTCATGTCTTCATACTGTGGATGATGTATGCTAGAATGCTTTTTGGAGCTCTGGGAACACCTTTGAATCTTTAAAATAGCAGACACAAATAGGTAAGTTTCTATATGCTTTTCTTTAACATGTAACTTATTCACACAATTGCACTTCTTTACATTTATCCAATGTTTCCTATGTTTTACCTTATATTCAGGGACTCTTCAGTTATCCCCTTTGACTTCAAAGCAGGTTGGAAAGAGCAAAATCTATAGGAGATATGAAAGGGCACATTATAGTTATGCAAATGATTATTAGTATATATTTCATATGTATATAACCTATATCAGATCCTCATAACAACTTCATCCTGAAGGATGCCACAGCATTTCACTGAGACTCTAACCTAGGACAAAGCTGCAAGACAACACAGCAAAATCATTCATCTAATATTATGGAGATGCCTACGGGCTGGATAAAAGCAGTTTCATTCCCAAACAGGCCTTTGAACTTATATATAGTGCTATGGACTTAGGATCAGGTTGTTTAAGGTGCTATTAAAGCCAGAGAATAAGAACCCACTCAGGCACTTATTTAGCAGAAATAGCAGAAAGGAATAGCAACCCACATCTCAGCCATTCCTGTTTATGCTCGCTGGGGGTGTACGACGCCAGACAAACCATATCCTTGAAATACATAGGTTTGGTGACATTCAGCTGAGGATCAAACCATTGCCCTGAACTGCCTTTGAAAGATTTCCCCAAGGGATACTTGTCCGAGCTCAAAGACAGCTAAGATAAGGGCTAAACAAAGCAGCTGACTGGGGCAGATCCTGATGATTCTAAGTAGCCATAGTATGCTGCCAGTTTGGAAAGGAAGGATAGATAAACATGCATTGACTTTTTTGTGCAATACTCCTATAGAAACTATTCAGAGATTTCAGGAGAAGAAGGAATTGCTATGACTGTTTAGAAATTCACAGTACCAATTCTCAGTCCAGGCTGCAGGATTTGCCATAGGAAGTACTAGTATTGAAGTGCTTTTCCTGTATAAAGGAGAGTGAATGTAACTCTGATATAACAGCCAGAACTGCATTAGGAAGAAACATACAAGAAAACAAAGGGCATTTCAAGTTCCATTAAACAAGGCAAGCACATAAGGACAAACCTTTTTTTTTAAAAAAATGGCATTATTAAAAGTTAACTCCGCTCCAAAGATAAATTCAGAGTAAGAGAGACAAAAATATTTTATGCCTAAAGAATCTCATGACACTTTGTGTGTTGCAAGAAAGCAGGAAGAAACCTTCTTTCATGCAGTACTGTGAAGTGAGGTGGAGGTGGCTCTCATCTCAGTGGGAGGAAAGAGCACAGCTACAATTGCAATTTCCTAGGATGCAGGGATACACACCACACCACTGGGTGCTAGAAAAGCCCTACAGATGCATTAGTTCACTTGATAAATCAATGGCTGTATAATGCTCCAGGTCAGCAGAAGCAAAATTTCATAGCTTTGCCTAAGTGTAACCCATTAAAGCCCAAGAAGCTGCAATTGAAAATAAAGTTCCTGCAGCAAAACAACACAGACACCTGAAGCCAAGATAAAAAGGGGTGGTAGACCAGAAGTATTCACATGTTATTATGAAGTAGTTATTACCTCTTAAATATCTTGTTTCGGTCACAGTCATGGAAGACAAGAAATCTGGAGTAACCATTTTTGAAGAATATTTCCAAGGCAATCTCCTGGAAAGGTAAATCATTTACAGTGTGAACAGCTGCAGAGCAAAGGGTCCACCATGGCCTGTCCAATTCTTCAGGGCTTTAAAACAGAAAACCTTAACTTTTTTCCAAGTGTGAAGAAGTAAAGCAAAATAATCTCTAATATTCTAAATTTCTCCAACTGTAGGAATGGTCCTACTGAGTGACTAGGAGTTCAAATGCTTCTTTGAAGATAAACTGTACTCTAGATATTGGTTCAATCACTCACCTTCCCCTGCTGCTTCTGAAACATTTGAATCTTGAAATCTTGATGTGATTAGTAAGACCATAATAGCATTAATTTCCAATTAGGTGATAAAGATTACACAAAGAGGGGATTCTAAGTAAGAGTTTCTTTTAGAAAGCAACCATACTCCTTTCTAAATTAATAGTGAGCTCAACAGAACTGCCAAAATAGTTTCTCCTGACTAGAAGCAGCATCTCCACTTTTTGATTTTGGTCACACCAAACATTCCTATCTTGCATGTTAAAAAAATTCCATGCATGCACAGACATGTGAATATAGGAGTAGTTGGCAAGCTTCCACTGGCAACTTTGATGCTATCCACAGAACAGAAGAGGTGACAGTTCTGTTGCTCAGGTTGCTCACCAGTGATGTAAGAAAATAAGCTTCATGCAGTTACTCAGAACAAGACTTAACATTCTTATACGTGCTTGAAGAGTGACCTAGCACTAAGATATGCTGTATCTGAATCAAGTCTCACCTACTAAAATTGTCCATTTTGCATACATAATATAAAATAAAGCAGGGCTGACTCATGGATGAATACCATACTACACGATATAAGATCATTATCAGCCTTATCATTATAATTTTCTTTAGCGTCTGAATTTTCCAAGTGATTTCTTAATTCTATGCTGAATCTCAACCTTCCAAAAATGGATTTGAAGTAACAAGCAACTAGTTATGTCTGCTTCAGAATTCCATATTTTTGTCAAATGAAATCTTTGAATTACTCTTTAGATTATACCAAAATCCTCTAAAGCAAGTACAGGTGCTGCAAGAAGCTCTAGCTACAACTCTTCTGTGATTCTCATCATGGGCTGGCCTAAATGAGACAAAACTAAAAGGGCACCAGGACAGTGGTGATAAGTAGTTGCTGGGGAGTGCAGCTAAGGGCACAGAAGACTCAAATCCTCTGTTCTGGCTTATGATTCTTTTATTGAACCACATGCACAACTTGGAAGTTGTTCCAAGAGGCCTAGGGTAAGTGTATTACACATACCCATAATCCACTGATGTCATAATTACTGAAGTCTGTGGGAGTTGAGCATTGCTAAAAGTCAGCCACTTACTGGGAGCTTCCATCAAAATACAGGAAATTGACTTCAAGTCTAATTTTCAAAAACATTGAGATAAAGTGTGAACAACTAATAAGCCAACCACTCCAGTGTGGGTGCTTAAACACTCTGGTGAATATAGAAAGGAGTTTATATTACCAAAGGCTAATGAAGCAATGACGGGCGCAAAAGCATTTGGGGACTCAAGCTAAGAAATCTCAGCAGTCTTTGTGAAAATTGAGCAAGTAGTTTTCAGTCACATGTCATTACTGCTGTTGCAGCTTTCCCTCAAAGGACAGAGCATGTTAGTTCCTACCTGCAGAAGAAAGCGCATCAGATGAATCTCTTTTATATCATTATACGAATAACGGGAACACATCTGGTCTCCCACAGCATGATCTTTATGACATAAGTTGAAAATAAACGGATCACTGATGCTGGAAGAGAAAAATAAAATTTAAAAAAAGAGAAAAATTAATTTGAAGCCAAAAAGACCTGGAGGGATCTCATGAACATCCAAGTCCTCCCTATAGAAGAATAAAAATACTAAGAGATAGCAAGATCAACTGGGGCATACATGAACTGAAAACAAAGTTAAATACTAAAGGCAGATTTTGTACTAGTTCCTCAAATAAAACACAGAGCCTACGGAAGCTAAGGGTAGGCTTGGAGTTATTTTAGTGCCTGCAAATAGGCAGACAGCAAGGTTTTGCACACACTGAATTCTGAGAATCAGCAAGGGAAGTAACTGGGTAGGAGAACCTGAAAGTCCAGGTCAAGGACAAGCATCAATATGGACACAGAGCACTTACTTGGAGCGAATAATTAAGCAATTCATTCATTATTATTTCAGTTGTGTATATATATTGGAATTGCTATCTACATCCTACCCCACAGAAAATCCCTTAGAAAAACAACCTTAGCTTTTATCAGACCCAGTCCAATCGATTCTTAAGTCACCCGATCAGATTGACTGATACTGGACTCACTAAGATTCGGATGCAGAGCAGACAGGGAGTAAAAACAGCGTTACTCACTGTCCCACTGGGCTTTGCACATGAGCACACAGTATGCGCAAAGAGCTTAGTCTAACAGACTCGTATTCTGTATTGATCACTTTCGATAAATCATGAGTCAAAGATGATAGCAGTGTGCCAAATACTAATTACAATTCCATCTTGGAGAAACAAACAAAAAACTTATGAGACAATGAAGCTAAAGGCTCTTGTACTGACTGTTCCATATGAATAAAAGATGTGAGCCAATCAGAAAGAACATTAACAACACTAAAATAATTGAAAATCAACAATTGTATGTGTTAGACTGTTCACCATCTCCATCTGTTGAAGATGGGAGTTTTCATTGCACTTCCAAAGCCTGTGAACAAGCACGTATGATAGTTATGTTCAACAGTTCTTTGAACAAATGGAAAGGATGGCAAACTTCTTGCTATTATGCCTCTTGAAATCCCCTCAAAGTCTGTACAAATTCAAGGTATCCGTGTGCCAATACTGAAGTTAACCAAGCAGATCTCTGGAAGGAAAGAATGACTCACCTGGACAAGCAGTGACGTGTACAGTAGACTTCTTCTAGAGGGGATAACACAAAGCACTCGCAGATGTAGAAGTGCTCTTTGCCAAAGAGCAGCACTCCTTCCAATGCTGTGTGCCCCTGCACAACTGTCACAGAGCACTTGAATGTGACCTAGTATGGATGCAACATAGTGAAGCCAGGAGTTAGTAACACAGGAGACAGGGACCGAAGGGAGTTAGACCCAGTGATGCAGAAGGACATATGTTTGTACCAAAAAAGCTGTCACCGTGATTGGCAGGTCAATAGGGATGAAGCCACAAAATCACCATATGACTGACATGATCCTTCCATAGTACTAGTAGTGGGAGGGTCTGATGCCCTTTTTCCACAGTTTTCCTGTTACTTACCCATCTATCTGTATCTATATTTAGCAAAACCACTACAGAACATGAAGAACTTACAATGTTACAGGAGTTAGCACAGCAAAACTTTCTTAGAGAGCAATACTCAGTACACAGGCTGGGGGTTGAAGGACTGAGGAAAGAAGTGACTTACACAGCATCATGCAGAAGAACAGTGACATATGATAAATATATGTATATTTAGAATACACTTGCATTTAGATCCCAGTGAAATCTATACTTGAAAAAAATCCTGCAAATGGATCCCAGGGAGCAATGAGCAAGGGAAGGATCTAATACTCTAGGTGTCTATCTCACCACGGCCAGATGAATAAGCATACAATGGATTGAAACCCTCAGTAACATCAAACTCCTTGCATTGGAACACTTCCTTCTTATATTATATGGTAGGCCAATCAAAATATCTGAACCTATTAATCTAGTTATCTACAGATTTAGATAAACATTCTAGAAGACTTCAAAAAAACCTCACATGGCATCCTAAGACTCACTTTCTTGTTACCCCTGAGCAAAATATTTTGCAAGCTGAGTCCATCTGAATCTGCAAGGACCAGAGAGCTGCATACAGAGGGATTAGAGAGGTATTAGATAAGTTTCCTGGTTCAGAAATCTAATACAATGTTTTTGAGAGAATACATTAACAAGTATGAGAAGTATCACAAAGTCTGTTTTTCTCTTAAGATCTCGGTGATCTTATCTCTACTAACCTTTGTAAGAAGAAGGGTGCTATTATTTTTGTGCATGCAAAAATGACCCAAAAAGGGCATTGCTTTTACTTGATCGTGTAAAGTCTACATGATGATATGTAGAGTTAAGTCTGGTTCTCCTTTGCTCTTTGTTCCTAAGCTCACTATATCCGGAATCAAATCTACATCCCTCCTTGCCTCCATCCCAAAATACACAGAGGCTAGTTGAGGACAGCTGAAACAGACCTGCACTGCTACACAAGCTTTCAGTCTTGGATACTAGCATAACATAAACAATAAATTCATAAATAAATGAAAAAAACAGCCCATGATTTCTGTGGGTAATTTTGATGAAAATCTCTTCAATCTCTTTCCCCTCTAAATGATTTCTGAGAGGAAGGAAGCATTTTTTCATCATGTCTCCTGCAGATCCTACGGGAACACCTGTCTCTGTGGGGATATGCCAACCACAGAACTCTCTGAACTGGAGTGTATGCCATTATGTGGTTAGAGATGTGTGCTTGAGAATATTGGGGAATTCTGCTCACATTAGCAAACCACAGGGTTTCCTGAAGTAATTAAATAGCAAAAAGTTTGTTTCTTCCCAAAAGGAAGGTAACTGAATATTAAAAGATCGGGCAGTTGCATAAAATAGCTGCCTGGATACAGAGTTGAAATCCAGACTTCTAAGAAATCCACTTCCTCAAACCCAACCCATATGCCAGAGATATGTGTGTGGTTTTAGGAGGCAAGTGGATCAGCAAGGAGGCCTGCTAATGGTCACTAATATGGTCTGACACAAATAACCACTCTTTGTTACTCCTCCTAAGGCAGGACCAGGGCATGTTAGAAGACTTTGAGAGGGGAAAGAGCATATACATCTTTCTCAAACCTTAAACTAAGCCCCAGTATGTTCTGTATTCTGTACTATCCAACCAGTAACAGTTGCAGGTGTCAATTCCATTTCTTCAGTTTTATATGATTTCTTCAAATTGATATTATTATTAAATAGATCTGCACTGTTAGAAATGCTAGTAACTGAGTAAAGTGTTTTCATTTGGAGAACATGACGAATTTTATTGCAGGTGAGTAACAAAGATCTGACAAAGAGTTGTACTAGAGAATCTCCACTAGGACTGTCTCGTACCTACAAGTCTTGAACATTCAGTCTTATATTAAAACATCAAACAGCTTGAAATTATAATATATTAAATAAAAACTTCAATTTTCTGTCAAAATGGATCAGAATCCAGTTCACAAGCTACTAGAATCATTAATCAATGAAGCAAACATGACATAAAATAATTGAATAATTGCCTTCTAAGGTATGGCCCAAAGCCCTGCATCTCTTGATTGCTCTGTTCACTCAGATGTACAAGGGAATTTAGCTAGAGGCATAGGGGTTTTTTGTTTGTTTTGGTTTTTTCTTGCTTTTTTCTTGCTTTATTTTTTTTTCAAAAGAGTTGTTCCTAAATGTTCCAGCTGCATTTAAGCAAATAGCCATAAAAGCATATCTGCTCTGGAATTAAAGAGTCAGATTTCCAAAGGAATTACAAGCTTGAAGATGCAAATATTTTTAAAATACTGGAGTATGTTAGCTATATATCCCTGCAATCTCTAGCAGTGTTATAGCATGGTCCCTCCAGGGAAAAATAAAATGCAAGGAAATTAAAGTCACAAAACCATATCTCTGGAACAAACTTACCCATGTAACAGTCTTTTGAGCATAGCATTTTTACAGAATAAGTACTAAAGAACAGCCACTCCAAGTCAGTTCAGAGGTCCATCCAAACAACTATCCTGTGTCTCAGTAACAGAAGCTTTTGGAAAGAGTATAAAAATGTGCTTGGCATGAAGTGATTCTTGATCTTCATACACCTTCTCAGCAATCAGTGGCTTAAGGACTTCCTGAAGCCCCTTCCTCCTGCTCTTTTCACATCTCATGTTTCCCTATAAATATTCATAGCTGTCTCTAATCACTTGCTCAGCAAAAGCTACAAAAACTTTGCAGGTTGCACATTAAAGCAACACATTCAGGTAGTGCTGTATCAGGGGTCATAGAGATGAAACCTGTATGTAAATACTCTTTTTGCCCCTTCTGCTGTGTATAAGGAGGAATCATAGGGTATATCAGTTACAAAGGACCTGTCAGTAAAGTAGGATCAATGTTATTTAGGGCCACAGAGTTTAAAATTACTAGGAGAACATGAAATCAAATACGTTGCTTTCACAATTTTTGCTAGGGAAACAGATATGTGTTACCATGGGAAGTGAGAGCAATACAGGTTCACCTCTCAGTGCCACTCACCAGACCTTCCCTGCAATGATTGTTAGTTTGCTTGTTGTTGAAGTCTCATCTTACTCTGAAACCATCACACACGCGTCTCATTAATCATAGCTTAAGAATACATGACAGGTTGCTTCATTCTCTCCAGCTGCTCAATGACCAAAGGAAACTAAATCTGCTTGACCTAGTCTTTAGTGGTAGGGACTCTAGGCTCAAGTTTGGTCACATCTGAACTGTTACAAAACATTGGATCAAATTTCTTCTGCTCAGACTCAAGTGAAACCACTGCAATCACTAGAAAGCAAGTCTTGTTGTCACAACTTTGCTTTAGAAGATCCAGGGCACATCACGTTTTTGCAAATAGCCACCACTCACCCTCCCTCCTTCACTCCACTGGAGCAAAAACTGCATGTGGGAAGTGTTTCTTCTGTGTGCACTTCTCAGGTTCTAACAAATTCCCAAATGCTGCAAAGAAAGAATATCAGATGCCTGGGGAAAGGGGAGGGTGGCAGAAGAAGGTTCTTATCCTGTACATGACTGTGGGCACTTGGGCTGCTCTTTGTCCTTGCTCTCTGTGATGAAAGCTTGCCATCTGTCCCAGCCCATCACTAGACTGAGGCTGGAATCCCTTAGCTGCTGATAGCATCTGGAAGACAGTTCTAAAAGGATTGTGTTCATACCTCTTGTACACCCAAGACATCTCTGTCTCATTCCAGGCTCCTTTCAAACAGAAAATGCTGCCAAAAACTAATGTGAGCCCTTAAATTTCCCCTTAGCTCAGTTCATTCAAGTTCATGCCCATCTTGCTGCTTCAGGAATAATCACAGCAGTCTGCCTGCTCCTTTACCTGCTGCATCATTCTGCAGAAAGCAACTGTTCAGGAATCAGCTGTGCCTGCTTGAGGGCCCTGGAGCTTGTCAGGAGCTCTGCAGGGATCCAAGGAGCAGCTACAGCCTTACAATTCAAAGATGTTTTTCATCAAGTTGAACACTAAATAAACCAAACCCAGAAGCAGATATGAAGGGAGAATACTAGGAGGTATCCATGGAACACCAAACCGTATGGTGAAGGAGCACATCCAGAAGAGCAGAGATCTGGCTAAAGATATTCTGCATTTGTTTGGTGACACTCACAGCATGAGTCAAACCCTGTCTTTTGCACATAGCTGCAAAGTTGTTCACTGAGCTGGGGTAGGGGTGGCAGAGCATGGGCTAGGGAAGGGGCTCCCAGCAGCCTCTCCACTGCAGCAGAAACCCAGGTAGGGCAAGTCAGACAAGTAATGACTGACAACACCTTGTCCTTCTTCAGATGCTCCCATCTGAACACAGAAGGAGTTTCACACTGAAACCCCTTATTACTGCTTAGCACCCCTTGCAGCCATTACAATCTCTGCTCCTGCAGGAGGGAAGGAAGAGGAGAGGCTAAGGCACAGAAAAGGCAAGTGCCAAGAACCTAGCTACCCAGACCTCTGCTTTGACCACAACAGCTAGTCCCTGTTCACACTGCACATCAGCCCATGTAAAGTTCTTTACTACTGCATCCTCACACTGGGATGAAGTGTAACAGTGCTCCCATGAAAAGAGCTTGCCTTGATGTTTTATGTTTCACTTTCTACAGCTTCCTGAGGAGAGGAAGTGGAGAAGGAGGTGCTGCTCTCTTCTCTGTGGTATCCAGTGATGGGATGCATGGAATGGTTCAAAGCTGCTCCAGGGTAAGTTTAGACTGCACACGAAGCATTCCTTTACCAAGAGGGTGGTAAAACACTGCAACGGGCTTCCTTGAGAGATGGTCACTGCCCCAACCCCATCAATGTTCAAGAGGCATTTGGACAATGCACCTATAACATGCTTTAACTTCTGGTCAGCCCTGAAGTCAGTTTGGTCAGGGAGTTGGACTTAATCATAATTGTAGGTCCCTTTCTACTGAAATATTCTGTTCATAGCTCGGAGGTATATGCAATGTACCTGAAAGCACTGTCTCCACCAAGTGGATGCAGAGTTGCTGCACTATTCTACCTTTCTTAGATGCTGAAATTTACAGCTATTTCCTCTTTCAATTGAGCCTGTTCTTTAATCAGCTCCTTTCTCCCAGCCATGGATCCCACTCCTCCTGATTTGTGCTAGTCTCTTCTATTACTGCTCTTGTTATTTTCTGTGCTCTCTCCAGCCCCTCCTCAATCAAAGGCATTGTGCCTAGATTTCTTCTAGGCTGTGTCTGCTTGTTAACTTCAGATTCATTACCCCAGCTGCTTGGATTTCTTACAGTCTCAAATGATTTACAGGCACACAGAGATTTATCTATCTTCAAAATTCAGAATTTCTACACCAAAACCATTCCACAAGTCTTCCAACATGGCTTTTTTTTCACCTGTTACATGGTACCCACACATCAGCTGCTTGGCAGAACTACTTTAGGCTTGTAACGATCAGAGAGGCAATCTTGCAGTTGGTTCTCAGGTTGCAGGTACAGGAATCCAATTTCTCTGTCTCTGCTGGTAAGCGCCAGGGTTATTTTAAAGGTTGATGCTATAGCTTTTGGTAGGCAAACTGATAGATTAGGTCAGAACAGGTTCCTATTTGTATTTCTCTTGCAAAAGTCTGCTGCTGCACATGTTGTATAACATTGCCCACATCATATATAACATCTCCTTCCATGACTATGGCATCCGAAGTGTCACTATACCTCTACACACCAAAACCCTGAATGGAGCCTCAACAAAATGTGTAACCAAGCAGCCAGAGTATGAGTTCAGTAACTTCTGAGAGATCAACCCTGACAGCAACACCTATAAATCTGCATCTGCAGTCTGACATACTCACCTAGTAAATTACACACATTAACTTATGTGCAGAAAAAAACATCCACCTTGTGCTTTGGGCATACACACACAGATACTACTTTACACTGCTGTAACTACTGTGTTCTGAACATTCATCAATGAGATTACTCAATTCCCAGCTTTGAGTTCAAAGTCACATTCATCCCAAGCACACCAAAAGCAGTTCTTTTGCTCAGCTTTCACAAGTTGTCCCAGCTAGGGCCATATGTAAGGGTGGTGAAGCAATAAATTATCTCAGCTACCAGCCCACCATCCTTTAGTCTGCAAACTGTCCTCACCTTCCATCCCTTCTGCATTTCTCTGTGGGTAGTTTATGGCATTAAAAAAAAGTGACAAAAAAGAGATATATCTAAAGGCTGAACTTTGCATGGTGTGGGTGCTGTTCAAACACACAGAACATGACTGCTCCCTTATATCTTCACTCTTAGGGACTAACCACTCAGGAACTTCTTTTAACCTATACTTAAACTATATTCATTTGCCTTCTCCTCTATAGTCCCTTTCTTTTGCCATCCAAGTGGCAAATGTATCTTGTT